>NW_012114821.1:14541749-14588160 GCF_000951035.1 Colobus angolensis palliatus | reverse complement strand
GTTAGCCAGGATGGTCTCGATCTCCTGACCTCGTGATCCGCCCGTCTCGGCCTCCCAAAGTGCTGGGATTACAGGCTTCAGCCACCGCGCCCGGCCGCAAAGATCTTAAATAAGATTACCTTTGGCTAAATTCTGTTATCTGTAAGTTAAAGGTTTCTTTGAAAAATAGAATAAAGATGGTATACTATACAGGAAGCCTAGAAACACAGGGAAAATAATACATTTTTTGTGCTGTTCTTAAATTGGTAATTGAATTCATTGCTTTACATTTAGAGATATGAAAAAGCATCTGAAAGTTGATAAAAATAAATCAAACATATGATTTGAAGAATGCAATGAATATATTATTTAAGAATAAATTTATTTAATGCTTTTTAATTTTTTAGATACCTTGTAAATGATATAACAGCATGAATAGTCTAGAAACAGATGTACACATAAAATTGGGAATTTGATATGTGATGGGTGGAGGAGAGCTACTTAATCAATATTTAATGTGCAGGGTTGACACAATTAGCTTGTCAGAAAGAAAAAATGGATTTTTTCTCATGCTATTTATAGGAAATAAATTTCAGAAGGTTTGAAATACTAAATATAAAAACAAAGCTTTACAACTTTAAAAGCAAATATAGGATAATAAGTTTTGGATCCAGTGGATGTGCTAGCTTGTAAAGGTTAGGACCTGCTGGGATTACAAATGAAACATCAGATGACAACGACATAATGCAACTAAACAACTGTTTCTTACTCATAACAGAGTTCACTGGACAGCTTTCCATGGCCTTACTCAGGGACTCGAGATCTTTTTATATAATGGCTCTACCTTACTTTAGGACTTTGAAATCCTATCTGTATTCTCTGCATCTACCTTATTAATGAAGGAGAAAAGAGCATGAGGAATCACGCAGGACATTTTAGAGGCCAGGTCTGGAAGTGACACACATCACATCTGCTAACACTCCACTGGTCAACCACAAAGGTGCAACACTGGGAAATGCTGTGATCTAGCAGCATGTCAAGAAAGAGAGAACATACATTTCAGTAAATAGCCAAACTTTGTCCTAGGGTAGAGAACATTTTCTTAAACAAGTATATTAGTCCATTCTCACATTGCTGAAAAGAACTACCTGAGACTGGGTAATTTATAAAGAAAAGAGGTTTAATTGGCTTATGGTTTTGCAGGCTGTACAAGAAGCATGGCTAAAGAGGCCATTGGAAACTTACAATCATGGTGGAAGGGTGAAAGAGAAGCAAACATATCTTCACATGGCAGCAAGAGAGAGACAGAGCAAAGGGGGAAGTGCTACACACTTCTAAACAAGCAGATCTCATGAGAACTCACTATCATTAAAAAAGCAAGGGGAAAGTCTGCCCTCATGATATAATCACCTCCTACCAGGACCCTTCTATAATAACACTGAAGATCATAATTCAACATGACATTTGGGTGGGGACACTGAGCCAAACCATATAATTCTGCCCTTGTCCCCTTCCAAACCGTATGTCCGTCTTATATTTCAAAACACAATCATGCCTTCCCAACGGTCCCCCATTATCTTAACTAATTCCAGCATTAACTCAAAAGTCCAAGTCCAAAGTCTCATCTGAGGCAGGGCAAGTCACTTTCACCTATGAGTCTATAAAATAAAAAAACAAATTAGTTACTTCCAAGATACAGTGGAGCTACAGGCATTGGGTAAATGCTCCCATTCCAAATGGGACAAATTAGCCAAAAAAAAAAAAAAAAAAAAAAGGCCACAGGCCCCATGAAAGTCTGAAACCCAGAAGGGCAGTCATTAAATTTTAAAGCTCCAAAATAATCTCCTTTCACTCCATGTCTCACATCCAGGCTACATTGATGCAAGGGGTGGGCTCTCAAGGCCTTGGGCAACTCCGCCTCTGTGGCTCTGCAGGGAACAGCCCTTGTGACTGCTTTCATGGGTTGGTATTGAGTGCCTGTGGCTTTTCCAGGTATACAGTGCAAGCTGTTGGCAGATCTACCATTCTGGGGGCTGGGGTTGGGGGAGCAGTGGTCTCCTCACAGATCCACTATGCAGTGCCCCAGTGGGAACTCTGTGTGGGGATTCCAACCCCATATTTTCCTTCTGCACATAGTAGAGGTTCTCCGTGGGGCCTCTGCCCCTGCAGCAGACTTCTGCCTGGATATCAGGCATTTCCATACATCCTCTGAAATCTAGGGGGAGGGTTCCAACCCTCAACTCTTGCCCTCTGTGCACCCACAGGTCCAACACCAAATGGAAACTGCCAAGACTTGGGGCTTGCACCCTCTGAAGCAACAGCCTGAGCTGTACCTGGGCCCCTTTTAGCTATGACTGGAGCATCTGGGATGCAAGGTGCCATGTTCTGAGGCTGCACAGAGCAGTGGGGGCCCTGGCCCTGGCCCATGAAAACATTTTTCCTCTTCTAGGCCTCCAGGTCTATAATGAGAGGGGCTGCTGTGAAGGTCTCTGAAATTCTCAGGGAATTTTCCCCATTGTTTTGACTAGTAACATTTGACTCTTCTTTTCTTGTGCAAATTTCTGAAACCTTGAATTTCTTCCCAGAAAATGGGTTTTTCTTTTCTAATGCATGGTCAGACTACAAATTTTCCAAACTTTTATGCTCCATTTCCCTTTTAAATATACGTTCTAGTATCAGGTCATTTTTTGGTCTATGCAAATGAGATAGGCTTTTAGAAGCAGCCAGGCAATATCTCAAAGGCTTTGCTGCTTAGAAATTTCTTCTGCCAGATACCCTAGAACATCTCCCTCAAGTTCAAAGTTCCACAGGTCTCTAGAGCAGGGGTACAATGCTGCCAGTCTCTTTGCTAAAGAATAGCAAGAGTGACCTTTGCTCCAGTTCCCAATTAGTTCCTCATCTCCATCTGAGACAAACTCAGCCTGGACTTCACTGTTCATGTCACTATCATTTTTGTCACAACCATTCAATAAGTCTCTAGGAAGTTTCCAAACTTTCTCACGTCTTCCTGTCTTCTTCTGAGCCCTCCAAATTGTTCCAGCCTCTGCCTGTTACCCAGTTCCAAAGTCACTTCCACATTTTCAGGTATCTTTATAGCAGCACCCCACTACTGGTACCAATTTTCTGTATTAGTCTCTTCTCACATTGCTATACAGAATTACATGGGACTGTAATTCTGCAAAGAGGTTTAATTGGCTTACAGCTCCACAGGCTGTAAAGAAAGCATGGCTCGGGAGGCTTCAGGAAGCTTACAATCATGGTGAAAGGTGAAGAGGAAGCAAGCGTGTCTCACCATGGTGGAGTGAGAGAGAAAGAGAGCGAAGGAGGAAGTGCTACGCAGTTTTAAACAACCAGATCTCACGAGACCTCACTATTATGAGAACAGCAAGTGGGAAATTAGCCCCTATGATCCAATCACCTCCAACCAGGCCCCTTCTCCAACACTGAAGATCATAATTCAAAATGAGATTTGGGCAGGGACACAGAACCAAACTATATCAACAAGATACAAAAATATAGACCTAGTAACACAAAGTTTGATGAATTTTATCAGATTAAAAGTTAAACTTCCTAATAAGAAAGGTAACATAAGTGAAATTAAAATATAAGCTCAGATGGGAAGAAGTAACATATATAATAGACAGACTTATAATGAAGCATACACACACATTCAGTGAGTCAGTGTGAAATAGTCAACACGAGAAACATGCATATAATTTATGCACAGGTATGCACAAAAGAGAGAAAACTGAATATCATATAAATAAGACAGGATGTTCAACCTTACCAGTAATCAGAGAAATGCAAATTAAACAATAAAATAAGATACCATTTCTCACCTATAGCTTAGTAAAATTAAAACATTCCAAAAATACCAAGTGTTGGCAAATGTGTAAAGAAATCAAAACTTTTATACTGCTTATGGAATTGTAAATTGCTACAACCATCTTGGAAAAAACAGTTTGGTAACATCTAGGAAAATTGAACATGTGCATATTCTAGAGAATATACTTGGCATTTCCGTTTCTAAGTATAGCCCTTAACAAAACTTTCACACGCATTTATAAGCAAAGTCGTATAAGGGTATGTGTTGAAGTAAAGTTTTAAATAACGTAAATCTAAAAAGAATCTACATGTCTATCAATGAGTAAATGGAGAAAGGAATCTAGTGAATGAAATAGATCTATATGTTTCAATATGAATGGATTTAAAATGTTAATAAAGTAAAATAAGTCACAAAGGGATTAATATAATGAGTCATTTATATAAATTAGAAAAATAAACTTTCCACATATACTTATGGATTTGCCATTATAACAAAGCTGTGTAGTATAGACTGGAAGACCCACATGAAATTCATGACAGTGGTGCCTCTCGGGGAGGGAGATGGAAAATGGAGAATTAGAATGAGGAGGGTGGCAATGGGATTCCAACTTTGTCCATTGTTATATATTTAATCTTTTAAAAAAGTAACTGAAGCTGGAAGCAAGTATGGTGACATCTTAAAATCCTAGGTGACTCATGTCTGTAATCCTAGCATTTTGGGAGGCGGAGGAAGGCAGATTGCCTGAGCTCAGGAGTTTGAGACCACCTTGGGCAACATGGTGAAACCTTGTCTCTACTAAAATACAAAAAATTAGCTGGGCATGGTGGTGTGCACCTGTAGCCCCAGCTACTTGGGAGGCTGAGGCATGAAAAATCACTTGAGCCCCAGAGGCGTAGGTTGCAGTGAGCCCAAATGGCATCACTGCACTCTAGCTTAGGCTACAGAAGTGAGACTCCATGTCAAAAAAAAAAACAAAAAAAACCAAAAAAACCTAGGTGTTTAGTATGATATTTGTCACATTTTTATGTATTTTCAACATTTTAGCAAGAAAAAAGAAATCCTCCTCTTACCCCCATTGCCACACACCTCACTATTAGTATTATTTGGTCTTAGCACTGAAATTATTCGATCTCTTAGAGAAAAACACTAACTGGGTGTTTTCATGAAGCATGAATAAACCATTCCATACTCAGGCATTAAAAATTTCTCTGTTGGTTAGTATTGTTCAGAGGTCTTATTCTGAACAAATAAGACAGGAGTAGGGAATTGGGTAGTATTTTAAAAAGTAAACGTGATAGTTGCACAAAAGAAAGGTCCAAATTAGAATGATTGGGATATGTGTTAGACCTGAAGAAGAATAAAGCCATTCCTGCAGTTTTCTTTATCTGCTGGGGTGAAGTGGCTCTATTGGCATTAGCCTCAAAGTCAAGTCAGGCTGGAAATGCTCCATCCAGAATATAGGAAACATGTAGCGAGTTGGGGTTCAAGTACAGCCAACGAACCACTTGAGTGATTTGGATTAGAAAAGGATTTGACACAGGGAATTATTGCTTCAGTAATTGTTGGTAGTGTTGGAGGAGTCAGCTCTAGGCTGGGTCTCCAAGACCAGCTTCCAGAAAAATACTGAAGAACTGGCCTAATGGGGGAACTATTTGTCTGTCTTAATCTGTAAGCTGTTTGTTATGGCTTAATTTCTCTTCCAGAGCCTAAGATAAGGACTTGGGTGCTGACAGTTCATGCGGACAGTTTTATCCCAGAAAGCCAGGATAAGGGCCTGGGGAGACTGAGACAGAGAAGAGTGGAGAATGTCAACAAAGTGCACATTTAATGGGACAGTTACCACTGTAGACTTCTGAGGACCCTCTGAGGAATTAAATGGAATGCACCTGAGAACTCTCCCTTCTACAATGAGATTCTGGGACATTTATCAATGACACCTGCTCCCTGAGGGTTGTGGGTTGGTCTCAAGTGTGTGAACAGTTAGAACTTGCGGATTACATCTCTATGAGCTGGACCACCTTTTATGACTTTGGAGAAAGTCTGAAGGTTGAAACAGAGAAACAGACTTGCCATGGCAGAGGCTTGAGGTAGAATGCAGGCAGCTTCCCACCCCAGCTATGCTAAAACCAGGTCAGATGAGGGGGTGTAGCATGGGGCATGACAAGTGTCTGCTATTTTTGGGGAATCGGATTTTCAGCAGTTGGTTACAAACTGACACTACCATATTCTTGATCTGAGGATTAGGAAGATGTTACTGCAACTGTTGGCTGAGAGCTATGTCACCCACTCTAGATCTGTCCCCCAAAAATGGACCTCACTTACTGCCTCCTGTCTTCCTGGTTAATCCAGTTCTGGAACTGATGGCCTCAGTAGGCACAGCTGGTAGGAGAAACCTAAATCAGATCCAGAACTCTAGCTGCAAGGGAGTCCAGGATATGGGGGTTTTAGAATTCCAACCTCTGCAGGACCAGAGGAGACCTTAGACATTTGATACAGATATTGAGCTGGCCAGATTTACCCTGTCTGCCCCACACATCTGATGTAGTTCTATTGCTTTGTTATTTTGGTAAGGCAGGGTCTTCCCTTGAAGCCTGCCCTTGAAGTCTATCCCCATTCAGGCCCTTCTCCAGGTTGAGCTCATTGAAGAGGGAGAGACAATATCATCTTTCAGGGGAAGCAACCTCATCAACATTCTTAGAGCTCTCTGATTTGTTCTCTCAGCTCTTATCACAATTGTACTTATACAATTATTTTAAAAACTGAGGATTTACCATCTTTCTGCTAGACCAGAGACCTGTGGAGACAGAAATCATGCCTCTGGCTTGTTTATTTTTGTCCATAGCACCTAGAATATGCCTGGCACTGGTATGTAGGCATGCATTGCATATTATTTGAATAAATGAATAGAAAACAATGACCATTTCCGTCCAAAAAATGAATGGAAAAAACTACAGTTTATGTTTCCTTTATCTATACATGGATGTTTTATCAGTGCATTAGGAATAAAACAACCTACACTAAACATTGCTTTTGATAATAAGTACAGTAAGAGAAAGGTCTGGTCTAAAGTG
This sequence comes from Colobus angolensis palliatus, assembly GCF_000951035.1. Lineage (NCBI taxonomy): Eukaryota > Metazoa > Chordata > Mammalia > Primates > Cercopithecidae > Colobus > Colobus angolensis. The sequence goes on along the minus strand of NW_012114821.1, from coordinate 14,581,284 downwards.
ACTAAATTATTCTACCTAGGGAATGTGATATTTTTGGCTCTGGCTGTTAACTAAAGGCTGCTATTTCCAGTCCTGGTCTGAAACAGACATTATTGAGCCAGGCAGAGAGTGACAGAGAAGGACAGGATGATAGTTTTCTACTCTGATTTGTCTGGAGAATCTAAAAGCAATATACTGTGTAACATAAGAAAACATCAGGAAGAAGAAAAGAAGTTGTTTTTGAAATCCTATTAAGGGGGGTTTTCAAAATAATTGGATGTAGAAGAAAAATATACAATCTTTGAAATTGGGAGGTATATTGTACAGGATGCTTTGTTAGGTTCTTTTTGGTTTTAACTTAGCTGACTCTCTGAATAGACACAGATCTTAAATATTGTTTGAGCTATTTCTTGTTCCCAGCAATGTTTAGATGTATTGTTTATTTCTACTCCTTCCAATAAGTCTATTATTGTTATCTCAATTTTATAGAGAAGAACACTGGTGATTGGAGAGGTTGCTAATCTACCCAAGGTCATACAGCTAACAGGTGAAGATTTCTAGTTTTTGCCCACTTGATTCCACAGTGCATGCTCTTAACCACTGCTAATGACCCAGGCTGCAGAGTCAGCAGACCTCGGTTTAAATTCATGCCTTCCCTTTCCTTACTGGCATGTGGCTAAAACCAGTTGGGCCTCAATTCCTTCAGCAGTATGATGTAGCTAACACTCACCTTGCAAGATGGTAGTGAGAATTGGAAACAACAAATATCACTCGATACATAGTAGTGTTACTTTTATAGATGATTAGTAGACAGTGGAAGGGTAGGGTGCCCAGAATCTGGGGCAGGGAGGTGTGGAAGAGGCAGAGAGCACCCACCTGTCTGCTGACTCCCAACAGGTAAGCTGTGAGCTCCTTACCTTTTCTGTATTCTATCCTCCAAAAATTTGCAGAGTGGATGCCATGCGCTTGAAGCACAGTGCTAATTTTAATGTGCTTCTTGAGTCCCCATGAAAGCTGCAATACTCAGAAGTGTTTTTATCTTATATTCATGAAATTGCCATCATAGTCAAGACTGTGAAATATCCCTCATTCCCCAAAGTTCCCTTGTACCCCTGTGTACTCTCTTCATCCAGCCCCTTCCTCATGTCCCCAGGCAACCCTGATAAAACTTCTGTCATTATAGATTAGATTTTCTAGAATTTTATCTGGACAGAATCATGCAGTATGTACTCATTTTTGCCTGCATTTTTTTGTTGAGCGTAAATAACTTTGAGATCCATTCATGCCGCTGCTTATATTAATAGTTTATTCTTTATATTGCTGATTAGAGTTACTTTGTATGAAGGCACCAAAGTTTTTAATTTTTAATTTTTAATAGCTTTATTGAAGTACAATATATATTGTACAAAAAACCATACCTATTTAATACATGCAATTTGATGAGTTTCTACATATGTGAATGCCTGTGAAACCGTAATCATGTACAATCAGGATAACAGTACGTATCTAATATTTCTAAAATTTTTCTTGAATCCTTTGTGGTGTCTTTTTTTGGTGCTAAGAACACTTAATGTAGGATCTACCTTCTTAAGAAATTGTTAAGTGCACAATACCATGTTGTTAACTGTAGGTACTGTTTTGTGGCAGATCCCTAGAACTTATTCATCTTGTATAACTGAAACATTATACCCATTGAAAAACAGCTCCTCATTTTCCCCTCTCCCAAGCCTCTGAAAATCTCCATTCTACTTTCTGAGTTTGACTGTTTTAGATATCTAATTCAAATGGTTCATGCAGTATTTGTCTTTCTGTGATTGACTTGTTTCACTTAGTATAATGTTTTCTAGATTCATTCATGTTGTTGCAGGTGGCAGATTTCCTTTTTTCTTAAAGGCTGAAGTATATTCCATTGTATGTATGTACCGTATTTTCTTTGTCCATACATCTGTTGATGGACATTTAGATTGTTTTCTTTTCTTGGCCATTATAAATAATATTGTAATGAACTTGAGAGTGCATATATTTATTTGCGATCCTAATTTCAATTCTTTTGGATATATACCCATAAGTGGGGTTGCTAGATAATAGGGCCACTATATCTTTAATTTTTCAAGGAACCTCCATACTCCACAGAGGATGCACCATTTTACATTCCCATCAATAGTCTATAAGAGTTCCAGTTGCTCCACATTTTCCCTACCACTAGTTATTATTATTATTATATTTTGATAAAAGCCATCCTAACAGGTATGAGGTGATATATCATTGTGATTTTGATTTCATTCATTTCCCTGATGATTAGGGACGTTCATATACCTGTTGGCCATTCATATGTTTTCGCTGGGTAAATGTCTATTCCACTCTTTCGTCTATTTTAAAAATTAAGTTTTTTTTTGATACCGAGTTTTAGGAGTTCCTTATATATTTTGGATATTAATCCCTCATCAGATATATAGTTTGCAATTATCTTCTCCCATTTCTTAAGTTGTCTTTTCACTCTGCTGATTACTTTTGCTGTGCAGAAGCTTTGTAGTTTTATGTAATCCCATTTGCCTAATTTTGCTTTCATTGTTCGTGCTTTTGGTGTGCTATTTAAGAAATCACTGTCAAGCTCAATGTCATAAAGCATTCACTCATCTCTTGGTGGACCTTTGGGTTGTTTCAATTTTTTAATTATTGCAGATAAAGCTGATATGAACATTTGTGTACATGACTTTACATGGATATATGCTTTCATTTATTTTGGATTAATATCTAGATGATCATGGGATAAATATTTTAATTTTGAAAGAGATTGCCAAACTGTTTTCATTAGGAGTGTTTTAATGTTTTCCTCATATAGATGTTGCACATTCCTTATTAAGGTTATTCTCAATTATTTATTTTTCTTTGTTGTTATTGTAGCAAGGAGTAGTATTTTCTCTACCATTTTACATCCTAATTGACTATTATTTGTGTACATAAAATTATTACTTCCTGTAGATGACTTCTTTTATAATATGCTAAGTTACTGTATTCTTTTATTTGAGTTAATTTTATCATTTATTTGTATCACTGAAAATAGAGACAACTTTACTTATTCTTTATCAGTTCTCATGCATTTAGTTGATTTGCTTTGTTTAATTGCATTGGCTAATACGTGCCTTACAATGTTGAGTAGTAGAGGAGATGGTAAACATACTTTTCTTGTTCCTGATCTTAGAGGAAAAGCCTGCAGTATTTCACCACTAAGAAATATGCTGCTAAGAAAATATTCAGCAATTCCTATTTTGTTGAATGATTAAATAGGGACTACATGTTGAATTTTGATGCTTTTCAAGCATATGTGGTGATAATCACATTTTTCCTTTGATCTATTAATTTGATGGATTATGTTAATGTAATTTCTAATACGAAACCAACCTTCTATTCCTGGTGTAATCGTCATTTGGCCATTTGATTTCATTTTTGAAGGATGTTTGATTTTAGTTGGATATGGAGATCTCATTTGGCAGTTATTTTATTTCAGTACTTTAGAGATACCACCCCATTGGCTTGCTTCTGTAATTTCTCTTGGAAAACCGGCAATCGAGCTTATTGCTGTTCCTTCAAAGGTAAAATATCTTTTTAAAAATCTGGCTGCTTTTAGGACTTTTACTTTATCTTTGGTTTTTAGCAGTTTTACTGTGATGTACTTTAATGTTTTCTTTATATTTAAACCATGTGTAGGTTACAGAATTTCTTTAATCTTTGGCTTGATATCTTACTAATAGTTTTGAAAACTTCTCAGTTAGTTCTCAAAACTAAGGCTCCCTTCAAATTCTTTCCAGTTTCTACGCACTGCCCATTTCCAAAGCCACTCCCACATTTTAAAGTTTCTGTTATGGCGTCCTTCGATTTCCAGGCTCCAATGTCTGTACTAATGTCAGGAACAATCTATTGCTGTGTAACAAATAATACCAAATATATTCTATCTCTTCTTATTTTAAGATTTTAATTACACATATATTAGATGTTTTCAGTATGTCCTATATGTCTCATACTGTTTCCTGTATTTTCTACCTTAAATTTTTTTTAATGTGCTTTAGTTTGATTATTTTCTAGTGACTCCAGGTTGCTAATCATCACTGTAGCTGTTTCTAACCTGCTATTAAAACTATATATTTTATTCTCAATTTTATTTAACTGTTTTTATTACTAGAATTCCTATTTGATACTTTTAAAAATAGGCTTCATTTTTTTCTGAGAATATTTTCCACCTTTTCACCTGTTTCCTTAAGTAGATTATTTTAAGCTTGCGGATAGTAAAGTCTCTGTTTAATGATCCCAACATATGGATAACTTTCATTTGGACCTCTTTGCTCTGTGCTGTGAACTGGCAAGTGCAGTAAGGGAAGAAAACAGCACTAAACACAAGACTAACTCCTAGGCATTCCCCTTCTCTGGAGATTTTGGCCTCTTCAGTTTCAATTACTGTACTTGATTGCTCTCAGATACTTTCAACAGCTGCTTTTCTTTTGTATACTTGTGTCATTTTTTCCTTCTCTTTCTCTCTTTTTATTTATTTGTTTTCATGTCCTGGCATGCCTATAAATTTTTGATTGAATGTTAGATATTGTGTATAAAAAATACCAGGCATGCTGACATGTGCCTCTAATCCTAGCTACTCAGAAGGCTGAGGTGGGAGGATTGCTTGAGCCCAGGAGTTAGAGTCCAGCCTGGGCAACATAGTGAGACCCCATCTCTAAAAAAAAAAAAAACTATAGGCTTTGGGTGAAGTGGTCTTTCTCCAGATAAGATTTAGTGTTCTTGTGGCAGGCAGAATGGATTTCATTAGGAAGCCTGGGGTGTGCAGCAGGGATCTTCCTCTTTGGTGGAGCTTGGACTCCAATGTTTGCTTCCCTAGTCCTGCATTGCAGAATATCTTCTCAGATTTTAAGCCTGTTATTAGCTGTCTTCTCCTTGGTGTGTATACACAGCCTGGAAGGTCAGAAAATTTCGCAAAGGGAAATTTCATGCTAATTTTCTCTGGAGTTCCTTTTCTTCTGAGACATTGATCTCCCACACCCTGGCTTTTTTTGTTAGCCCTGAACTTAAATGTTCATGTCTGGGTCCGGGAGACTTTCCCAAGTTTCAGGCTCCTGCTTTCGTTTGGACCTCTTTGCCCTGTGCTGTGAACCAGCAAGTGCAGTAAGGGAAGAAAACAGCACCAAACACAAGGCTAACTTCTAGGCATTCCCCTTCTCTGGGGATTTTGGCCTCTTCAGTCTCAGTTACTGAACTTGATTACTCCCAGATACTTTCAACAGCTGCTTTTCGTTTGTATATATCCAGGTTTTATAGCTGTTCTTTTTTGGGATCATTAGTCTGATACAAGCTATTTTATGATAGGCAAAAGTAGGATTCCTGTTTATTTCTTTAATTAGATTCACTTTTATACAAACCAATTACCTATTTTAGCCTCGTTTGAAGAGATAATATTTATGAAACCAGGAATATACTTTTAGAAAGAAAACATATAGAAACAAATACACATTAAAACTCATCTGTATACCCTTTAAAATCATTTCCTATGCCTCTGGCATGTGTATACCATACTTTGGATAATTTATTTGGAATATACCCAGAAGGCCATCCTAGGATCTTTCCTTGGTTATAGTAGAAATACACTAAGATCTCTCAGACTTAGAGTCCAATTCCAGCTTGCCACTTACCTGCTTGTTATGGACTGAATGTGCTTCCCCCAGAATTATATGTTAATCACTGACGTGATAGCTTGAAGAGTCAGGGCCTTTGGGGCATGATTAAGTCATGGAGATGGAGATCTCATGAATGGGAATAGTTACCTTAGAAAAGAGGTTCCAGGGAGCTGTTTCCCCCTTCTGCAATGTGAGGGCGCATCAAAGAGGTGCATCTATATAGCAGACAGCGAACCTTCACCAGACACTGAATCTGCAGGTGCCTTGGTCTTGGACCTCTTAGCCTCAAGGACTATGAGAAATAAATGTCTATACTTAGTCATCAATTGCCCAGTCTAAGGTCTTTTGTTATAGCAGCCCAAACAGATTAAGACAATGCTGGATCTATACGGACAAGTCACGTAACCCCTCTGGGTGTCATGTTTAAAACCAGGCACTTAAACTTACCCTAGACTGGCTTCCAGCACTAGTATTCTCTGAGCTGGTGGGGATGGCCCCTGGGCCTACTGGGTTCCCAGTTCTGGATTTCTGATTGAGCCTGCAAGCCTTGGCTCACTCTCTGGATTTCTGGATTTTCTCCACTTGTTCCTTCTTGAGAGGTTGTCTCTCTTTTTTTTTTTTTCCCCCTAGTGAACCTCAAGGTTTTTGACATCTATGCAGAGGCCAGATCAGAGCATATAAAGACCTGGAGATGAAGCTGGATTGGCCATGGAGTGTCCCTCAGAAGGAGCAACTTTTGTACTTGATTAAAGGAAGTTTGAGGAAGTCTCTTGTACATAGATATCTGCTTTGCTCCTTAGAAATATATCACCATTAGTAGAGTGCTCTTTTGGGCTACATCCTTCCTTCAGTTCTGTTAACTAGTGTCTATCAGCCCCTGCTAGGGGGACTGGGATGTTCTCTGTGAAGGGATAGTGCAATGGACTGAATGTTTGTGTCTCCCAAAATTAATATGTTGAAATCTTAATCCCAGTATGATGGTGTTGGGAGGTGGGTTCTTTGGAGGTGATTAGGTCATGAAGGGGCAGCTCTCATGAATAGGATTAGTATCTTTATAAGAAGAGATTTGACCAATGGAACAGAATAGTGAACCCAGAAATAAACCTGAATACTTAGAGCTAGCTGATCTTCGACAAAGCAAACAGAAAACATAAAGTGGAAAAAGGACACCCTCTTTAACAAATGATGCTGGTATAATTGGCTAGCCACATGTAGGAGAATGAAACTAGATCCTCATCTCTCACCTTATACAAAAATCAACTCAAGATGGATTAAAGACTTAAATCTAAGACCTGAAACTATAAAAATTCTGGAAGATAACATTGGAGAAACCCTTCTAGACATTGGCTTAGGCAAGGATTTCATGACCAAGAATCCAAAAGCAAATGCCATAAAAATAAAGATAAATAGTTGGGACTCAATTTAACTAAAGAGCTTTTGCACAGCAAAAGGAACAATCAGCAGAGTAAACAGGCAACCCACAGAACGGGAGAAAACCTTCGCACCTTATACTTCTGACAAAGGATTAATATCCAGAATCTGCCATGAACTCAAACAAATCAGTAAGAAAAAAAATCCCATCAAAAAGTAGGCTAAGGACATGAATAGACAATTCTCAAAAGAAGATATGCAAATGACCAACAAACATGGAAAAATGCTCAACATCACTAATGATCAGGGAAATGCAAATCAAAACCACAGTGCAATACCACCTTACTCCTTCAAGAATGGCCATAATCAAAAAATCAAAAAACAGTAGATGTTGGTGTGGATGCAGTCATCAGGGAAGACTACTACATTGCTGGTGGTAATTTAAACTAGTATAGCCACTATGGAAAACAGTGTGGAACTTCCTTAAAAAACTGAAAGTAAAAGTACCTTTTGATCCAGCAATCCCACTAGTAGGCATCTACCCAGAGGAAAAGAAGTCATTATATGAAAAGGATGCTTGCACATACATGTTTATAGCAGCACAATTCACAATTGCAAAATCATGGAACCAACCCAAATGCCCATCAGTTAACTAGTGGATAAAGAAACTGTGATACACACACACACACACACACACACATATACACACACATATATCACACATATATATCATATATGTATATAGTATTCCATCATATATATTTGATGGAATACTACTCAGCCATAAAAAGAAATGAATTAACGGCATTTGGAGTAACCTGGATGAGATTGGAGACTATTATTCTAAGTGAAGTAACTCAGGAATGGAAAACCAAACATCGTATGTTCTCACTAATATGTGGGAGTTAAGCTATGAGAACATAAAGGCATAAGAATGGTACAATGGACTTTGGGGACATGGGGGGAAGGGTGGGAGTGGGGTGAGGGATAAAAAACTACAAATAGGGTGCAGTGTATACTGCTTGGGTGATGGGTGCACCAAAATCTCACAAATCACTATTAAAGAACTTAGTCATGTAAACAAATACCACCTGTACCCCAATAACCTATGGAAAAATGAAATAATTTTAAAAAAGAACAGGTCTGAGAACTAGCTAGCTTTTCTTCTGTCATGTGAGGATACTATGAGAAGTTAGAAGTCTGCCACCGAAAAATGGGCTCTTACAAGAACCCAACCATTCTGGCACCCTGATCTCAGACTTCCAGCCTCCAGCACCGAGAGACATAAATTTCTGCTGTTTATAAGCCACCTAGTGTATGGCACTTTGTTATAGCAGCCTACATTGACTAAGACAGATGAGTTTTCAGGCACAGGATTTGAGTTTGATTTCAAGCTCTGCTACTTACCAGTGGTGTGACATTGCACAAATGCTTTAACTTCCTGTGGCCTCCTGTCCTTCATCTAAATATCAATAACGAAGTATGTTCTGCATATCCCACTTGGATATCATGAGGATTCCCAAGGTACCAATGACAGTGGTTGTCTGTAGGGATAGAAGGGATTGGAGCAAATGGAAATTTTGTTGTAGTAAGAGTTCTCAACTGATACCTTGTTGAATTGTTTTGATTTTTGAGCCAAGTGCAATTGTAATCTCAATAGCTCCCTTTACTAATTAGTGTTATTGTCAGACAATGAACACAAAGATGATGCATAAATTTTAGTACCTGAGTCTTGATGGCTTTGAACTCCCTCCTGTTTTATTGCTCTATAAGCCCAGTCTTTTACAGTTGACCTTCCCTGTCATAGCACCTGGCACAATCGTGCTCAGAAACGTTGGATTAATGTTGGATTCGCTAGTCTAAATGGATGCAGTTCATTTTGCAGATGGGAGGGAGGTCCAGAGATATACTTTTGCAGCACTTTTTTTTTCTTCTTTTCCTGAACTTCTTTCAAGTCCAGAGATGTCTATTAGAGGAATTAGATGAGGCCCTTTGATTTTTAATTGTATGTGCCCAGGTGGTTAGCGGAGGACATGACAGAAGTTAGAGTTGGCTATCTAGGATCAGAGTGGCTCTTTAATAGATACTGGAAATTGATTCTATCAGTTCAAGCAGGTGGAACCACTTGCAGGGCCTGCTCCACGCCACCCAGAATGCCAAGAGCCTAATGGATGAACCAACGTGCCAAATTAATAACAATTTCCTCTGTGACATTTCGTGACGCGAGAGCTAGGACAGCAAGTATTCATAGAACACTTCTTAATGGGAAAAATGTTGCCTCCAGAGACTGAACCACTGATCAGAGGGATGTGTAGGGAAGTGTAAAATTGAACATAGAGAGATGGTTACAAGGGATATGTATTTTCTTTATTATTATTACTATTATTGTTTTAATAGTCTTTGGGCAACAGGTGGAGGTTGGTTACATGGATAAATTCCTTACTGGTGATTTCTGAGATTCTGGTCCACCCATCACTCTAACAGTGTACACTGAACCCAGTGTGTAGTCTTTTATCCCTCACCCCCTCCCATCATTTTCCTTGAGTCCCCAGAATCTATTGTATCATTCTTATGCCTTTGTGTCCTCAGAGCTTAGCTCCCACTTATGAGTGAGAACGTATGGTGTTTGGGTTTTCATTCCTGAGTTCCTTCACTTAGAAAACTGGTTTCCAATTCTATCCAAGTTGCTGCAAATGCCATTATTTCATTCCTTTCTATGGTTGAGTAGTATTCTATGGTGTGTGTGTGTGTGTGTGTGTGTGTGTGTGTGTGTGTGTGTATCACATTTTCTTTTTTTTTTCTCCTTTAGGGCACTTTATTACACTTGTTTTTCTCTTTCTGCATTACTCAGGCAATAGTGTTACTAAACTTTCTGTCATCAAATAACAAGAATCCCTTTACCATCAGTTTCCAATAAAGTTTTCTTTTCTTTAAGTCTTCACCCATAACCCTCTCAAAGAGCATTGTGCTTCTTAGTTTCTCCAAGGATCTTCAAATGTTCACTAATGCTCCCTTCAAATTCTTTCCAGTTTCTATGCACTACCCATTTCCAAAGCCACTCCCACATTTTAAAGTTTTTGTTATGGCGTCCTTCGATTTCCAGGCTCCAATGTCTGTACCAATGTCAGGAACAATCTATTGCTGTGTAACAAATAATACCAAATTTAGCAACTTAAAACAACAATTATTATTTCAACAGTTTCTGATGACTACAAGTATAGAAGAAGAGAGCTGGGTAGTTCTGGCTAAAGGTTTCTTTTTTTACAAATTCATTTTACTTTAAGTTCTGGGATACATGTGTAGAATGTACAGCTTTTTTACATAGTTATACATGTGTCATGGTGGTTTGCTGCACCTGTCAACCCATTGTCTAGGTTTTAAGCCCCGCATAGATTAGGTATTTGTCCTAATGCTCCCCCTCTCCTTGCCCCCAACTCCTGACAGGCCCTGATGTGTGTTGTTCACCTCCCTGTATCCATGTGTTCTTATTGTTCAACTCCCACGTATGAGTGAGAACATGTGGTGTTTTGTTTTCTGTTCCTGTGTTAGTTTGCTGAGGATGATGGCTTCCAGCTTCATCCATGTCCCTGCAAAAGACGTGAGTTCATTCTTTTTTATGACTGCATAGTATTCCATAGTATATATGTACCACATTTTCTTTATCCAGTGTATCGTTGATGGGCATTTGGGTTGGATCCATGTCTTTGCTATTGTAAATAGTGCTGCAATAAACATATGTGTGTATGTGTCTTTATAGTAGAATGATTTATATTCCTTTGGGTATATACCCAGTAATGGGATTGCTGGGTCAAATTGTATTTCTGGTTCTAGATCCTTGAGGAATCACCACATTATCTTCCAAAATGGTTGAACTAATTTACATTCCCATCAACAGTGTAAAAGCGTTCCTATTTCTCCACAGTCTCACTAGCACCTATCATTTCTTGACTTTTTAATAATCGCCATTCTGACTCTCCTTGTGGTTTTGATTTGCTTTTCTCTAAAGATTGGTGATGATGAGCTTTTTCTCATTTGTTTTTTGGCCAGATAAATGTCTTCTTTTGAGAAGTGTCTGTTGATATCCTTTGCCCACTTTTTGATGGTGTTGTTTTATTCTTGTAAATTTGTATAACTTTTTTTGTTGTTGTAGATTATTGCAAAAATTTTCTCCCATTCTGTAGGTTGTCTAGTTCACCTGGATGCTAGTTTCTTTTGCTGTGCAGAAGCTCTTTAGTTCAATTAGATCCCATTTGCCAATTTTGGCTTTTGTTGAAATTGCTTTTGGTGTTTTAGTCATGAAGTCATTGCCCGTGCCTATATCCTGAACAGTATTGCCTAGGTTTTCTTTTAGGGTTTTTATAGTTTTGGGTTTTACATTTAAGTCTTTAATCCATCTTGAGTTAATTTTTGCATAAAGTGTCAGTTTTCTGCATATGGCTAGCCAGTTTTCCCAGCACCATTCATTAAATAGGGAATCCTTTCCCCATTGTTTGTTTTTGTCAGGTTTGTCAAAGATCAGATGGTTGTAGATGTGTGGTGTTATTTCTGAGGTCTCCATTCTGTTCCATTGGTCTATATGTCTGTTTTGATACCAGTACCATGCTGTTTTGGTTAATATAGCCTTGTAGTATAGTTTGAGGTCAGGTAGCATGATACCTCCAGCTTTGTTCTTTTTGTTTAGAATGGTCTATACGGCCCGTATAGAATGCCTATACGGGCTCTTTTTGGTTCCACATGAAATTTAAAGTAGTTTTTTCTAATTCTGTGAAGAATGTCAATGACAGTTTGATGGGAATAGCATTGAATCTATAAATTACTTTGGGGAGTATGGCCATTTTCACAATATTTATTTTTCCTATCCATGAGCATGGAATGTTTTTCCATTTGTTTGTGTCCTTTCTTATTTCCTTGAGCAGTGGTTTGTAGTTCTCATTGAGGAGGTCCTTCATGTCCCTTACAAGCTGTATTTCTAGGTATTTTATTTTCTTTTCAGCAATTGTGAATGGGAGTTCATTCATGATTTGGCTCTCTGTTTTTCTATTGTTGGTGTATGGGAATGCTTGTGATTTTTGCACATTGATTTTGTAGACCGAGACTTTTCTGAAATTGCTTATCAGTTTAAGGAGTTTTGGGGCTGAGATGATGGGGTTTTCTAAATATACAATCATGTCATCTGCAAACAGACAATTTTACTTCCTCTTTTCCTATTTGAATATCTTTTCTTTCTTTCTCTTGCCTGATTGCCCTGACCGGAACTTCCAATACCATGTTGCATAGGGGTGGTGAGAGAGTGTAACCTTGTCTTGTGCTGATTTTCAAAGGGAATGCTTTCAGTTTTTGCCCATTCAGTATGATATTGGCTATGGGTTTGTCACAAACAACTCTTATAGTTTTGAGATATGTTCCATCATAACCTAGTTTATTCAGAGTTTTTAACATGAAGGGATGTTGAATTTTATTGAAGGCCTTTTCTGCATCTATTGAGTTAATCATGTGGTTTTTGTCATTGTCTGTTTATATGATGAATTACATTTACTGATTTGCATATGTTGAACCAGTCTTGCATCCCAGGGATGAAGCCAACTCTATTGTGGTGGATAAGCTTTTGATGTGTTCCTGGATTCAGTTTGCCAGTATTTTACTGAGGATTTTTGCATCAATGTTCATCACGGATATTGGCCTGAAGTTTTCTTTTTCTGTTGTGTCTTTGCCAGATTTTGGTATCAGGATGATGCTGTCCTCATAAAATGAGTTGGGGAGAAGTCCCTCTTTTTCTGTTGTTTTATAAGGATTGGTACCAACTCCTCTTTGTACCGCTGGTAGAATTCACCTGTGAATCTATCTGGCCTTGGGCTTCTTTTAGTTTGTATGCTATTAATTGGTGCCTCAATTTCAGAGCCTGCTATTGGTCTATTCAGGGATTCAACTTCTTCCTGGTTTAGTCTTGGAAGGGTGTATATGTCCAGGAATTTATCCATTTCTTCCAGATTTTCTAGTTTATTTGTACAGAAATGTCTATAATATTCTCTGTCATTAGTTTGTCTTTCTGTAGGGTCAGTGGTGATATCCCCTTTATCATTTTTCATTTTGTCTATTTGATTCTTCTCTCTTTTTTTGTTAGTCTGGCTAGTGGTCTATTTATTTTATTAATTTTTTCCAAAAAAAAAAAAAAAACCCAGCTCCTGGATTTGTTGATTTTTTGAAGGGTTTTTCGTGTCTCTATTTCTCAGTTATGCTCTGATCTGAGTTATTTCTTGTCCTCTGCTACCTTTTGAATTTGTTTGCTCTTACTCCTATAGTTCTTTTAATTGTGATGTTAGGGTGTTGATTTGAGATCTTTCCAGCTTTCTGATGTGGGCATTTGGTGCTATAAATTTCCCTCTTAGCACTGCTTTAGCTGTATCCCAGAGATTCTGGTATGTTGTCTCTTTGTTCTCATGGGTTTCAAATAACTTATTTATTTCTGCCTTAATTTTGTTATTTACCTGGAGTCATTCAGGAGCAGGAGTTCAATTTCCATGTAGTTGTATCACATTTTCTTTATACACTTGCTGGTTGGTGGGCATTTAGTCTGTTTCCATATTTTTGCAATTGCAAACTGTGCTGCTATAAACATGCATGTGCAAATGTCTTTTTCACATAATGAAATCTTTTCTCTGGGTAGATAACCAGTAGTGGAATTGCTGGATCAGATGTTAGTTCTATTTTTAGTTCTTTAAGAAATCACTATATTGTTTTCCATAGTGGTTGTACTAGTTTACATTCCCACCAGCAGCATAAAAGTGTTACCTTTTCAACACAACCACGTCAAGATCTATCATTTTTTCATTTTTAAATTAAAGACATTCTTGCAGGAGTAAGGTGGTATTGCATTGTGGTTTTGATTTTCGTTTGCCTGATAATTAGTGATGTTGAGCATTTTTTCATATATTTGTTGCCCATTTCTATATCTTGAGAATTGTCTATTCATGTCCTTAGCCCAATTTTGATGCCATTTTTATTATTATTATTATTATTTTCTTGCTGATGGTTTTTTGAGTTCACTGTAGATTCTGGATATTAGTCCTTTGTTGGATGCATAGTTTGCAAATATTTTCTCCCAGTCTGTGGATTGTCAGTTTATTCTGCTGATTATTTCTTTTGCTATGCAGAAGGTTTTTAGTTTAAGTAAGTCCCATCTATTTATCTTTTTTTTTTTTTTGTCGCATTTGCTTTTGTGTCCTTGGCCATTAACTCTTTGCTTAAGCCAATTTCAAAAAGATTTTTTCCAATGTTATCTTCTAGAAATTTTATGATTTCAGGCTCATTTTTGTTGTTTAAAAATTATCTAGTCTAGGTATTTTGTTATAGCAGCCCAAGTGGACTAAGAGAGTTACCATTTGCCATTACATTATTAAAGATATTTGTGCTTTTGAGATCTCTGACTAAAGACCTGGTGGAATTAGAGTTCTCCCTCCAAGGGCAGCGCTATGGAAATGCAGCAAATGCTTCCTCTCCAGGGTCTCTTCCCAACATTCGCATCTAATTTCAGAAATAAGCCAGAGGATAATTTGAAAAGTCCCATGAGTGTGTTGCAGGGCTGAGCATCAGGAAGCTCACTCTCTATTTTGATGCTAGCTCAGGGACTTTGAGCACACCATTAAACCACCAGAGGATTCCCCTTTCTCTGCTTGGTCTTACTTGTAGCATGCTGTAAGTAGAAAATGGATCGTGACTAAAACTACCACGTTGAAGAACTCTGTTGAAGGCTTGTCCTTGACACTTCCCTCCACATTCTCCCAGCCATGGTGACTCGCCAGAAAAAGAAACTGACCCAGTGCCAAAGCCAAGGCCAGTGGAGACATCGATTGGGGGCGGTCTCCTTTGTTTGCTGGCATTGAGAGCACAGCAGGTGTGCTTTCTAGGAAAGACAGGAATTAAGAATCTTAGAATCCCAGGGGTGGAAGGGACATTAGGTACCCTCAGTTCAGATGTTCATTCCAAGAAGGAAGGTGGCTGGGAAATTGCCAGCTGTTTGGATCCCTCCAGTGATGAAGAGCTCCTTGCTTGTAAAAGCATCTCATTCCGTTGTTAGACGCTAAAGATTTAAAAGATTTTAAAATTTTGTTGTTTTCATTCACTGACTAATTCCAAGGGGATCACTCATTTATTGGTTCCCTTCTCTGCACCAGGCATTACTTTAAGCATGAGAGATAAGTTGACAAGCAAAATGGAACAAGAATTAATGCCCTTATGGTTTATATTCTAGCAGAGGGACCATGTAAGAAACAGTAAGTACATAAGAATTACATGTTGGAATGTGATAAATGCAATATAAGGAAAAAGAGGGTATAATATTAAAAGGGGTTTCAGAATAGGTCTCCTTGAGAAGGTCATATTGTAGCAAAGATTTGAAGGGGGCAAGGAAATGAGCCATGAATCTGACACAGGCCATGCAGAGGTACTGAACCTGTTGTGTTCAAGAAATAGCAGAGCTGATGTAGCTGGGGCAGAGTGAATAAGGGGATGAGGAAGAGATGAGTCAGGGTAAGGTGGGGCAGGCTGTGTACTAGCTTTAGGCTGTCATAAGGATATCACTTTTACTCTGATTGAAGTGGAAAGCTATTGGAGGGTTTTGGGCAGAGGCATGACATGATCTAATTTACTTTTTCATAGGATCCCTCTAGGTCTCTTTAAAAATTATAATACAGAAGGTAAGAGTGGAAGGAGTGTGATTATGGATGTTGCTATTGCAATAATCCAGGTGAGAGATGATATGACTTGGACAAAAGTAGTTGTGGAAATAGCAAAAAAGCAGAATTCTGATTTAGTATTTGGAAGGTGGCACCACCAGAATTTGCTGAGTGATTGAAAGTGGGGTATGAGAGAAGGAAAGGGGTCAGGGATACCTTCAGTATCTCTGACTTAAGCCAATGGAAAGGTGGAGTTATCTTTAAATGACCTAATGAAAACTGTGGTAGAAGCTGATTTTGTTTGAGGAGGGAGTTCAAACTTGGGCCAAAATAAAATTCACTTCCCTACAGTTTTTACCACTGGCAACTTCTATTCTGGGACTGTTCCCAGAGAAATTCCTACCCTTCCTTTGTGTGGCTGTCCATTAGAATTAGAGTCAGCATGCCTGTTCCCTATGAATTTTTTTCTCAATTAAAGCATCCCCAAGCTGCTCTACCTATTTATCATTCATTCATATATTTATTCACTCATTCATTCCTACTTATAATTTTTCATTCATCTAATTTTGCATTTATTGATGCTTACTCTGTGCTAGTCACTGTAGTGGGTTCTTGGAACACCAGCTGGCCTGGGTGTTTGAAGAGGGCACAGTGTGGTGGGGGAAGCTCACAGCCCAGTGCGATGCCTGCAAAGGACCAGGGAAACACATGGGATTTAGAGGTGCCTAACTCAGCTTGGAAACAGGGAAGAAGACAAGGAAGGTGGCGATGGTGGTAGAGGAAGGCTTCTGGAATAGATGAAGTTTGAGCTGAGTCTTAAGGAAGCAGTATGTAGAGAAGTGGGGAGCAATTGGATGTTTCAGAGCATGATGGTATGGGAGAGATGTTGGGTGCATGTGGAGGAGAGCAAGAAACGATGCCAGATAAAGGAGGCTGAAAACCTGGTTGGCCATGACATGAAATGTGGACTTTACCTTGGCACCATTGGGAGTTAGGCATTCAGTGGAATTTAAACAAATAATGGACATAATCAGATTTTCATTTTAGGAGGACTTTTGTTAGAAATGTGTGGGACAGTGAGAAAAGAATCATGAGTTGTTCACATGGAAAGTGTTTTAATAATCCAGGCAAGAAATAACTAGTGTCTGAACCTGAGCAATAGCAATGAAAATGAAGAAGAGGGATAGATTTTAGTGTGGGTTTCCAAGAGGCTGCGTGAAGGTGTGCAAGGGCTCTTGAGGCCTAGAATTAGAACTGGCAGCACACTGCTTTCACTAAATGCTATTGGCCTAAGCAAGTTACAAGGCCAGCTCAGATAAAATGCATGGTGAAAGAGAGCTGTAAAGTGACATTAAAAAGTGTATAGATACAGAGAGTAGTGAAGAATTATGGCAACTACTTTTGCAGTTGACCAGAATGACTCATGCATATGTGCAAGGTTGAGGCTGACCAAGTATAAGGTGTTAAATTAAACTAAATTTGGCCTAAGGATGACTCTGCACATTGAGTCCCTACTGAAGCCTAACTTAGTACATAAACTAAAAGCCTAACTTAGGAGTATACTTTTGTAACATCAGCTGAGTCTTAGTCAGTCACAACAGCCAGACTTCAGTCAATCACAAGCAGCCACTGTGTTCAAATAAGGCAAATACTGAGCTGCAACCAGTCAGCTGTTTCTGTACCTCACTTACATTTCCTGTCCATAAATGCAGCCTGCCCACAATACTGAACGGAGCTCTCTGAACCTCTTCTGGTTCTGAGGGCTGCCCAATTGTTGAATCTTTGCTCAATTAAACTTGTTAGTTTCTTTTCTTTTCTTTTCTTTTTCTTTTCTTTTCTTTTTTTTCTGAAACAGGATCTCATTCTATTGCCCAGGCTGGAGTGTAGTGGCATGATCATAACCCACTATAACCTCAAACTCCTGGCTTCAAGAGATCCACCAGCCTTGGTCTCCCAAAGCACTGGGATTACAGGTGTGAGTTACTGTGCCTAGCTTGTCAAATTTAATTTGTCTAAAATTTTCTTTAAACAATGAAACCTGGAGCAAGAGGAAAGTTAGATAATTGAAAAAATTAAGGTTATTCAACACTATTAAATTAAAATTGGTCAGGCATGGTGGTTCACTCCTGTAATACCAACAGTTTGGGAGGCTGAGGTGGGTGGATTGCTTGAGCCCAGGAGTTTGAAAACAGCCTGGGTAACGTGGTGAAACCCCATCTCTCCAAAAAATACAAAAATTAGCCAGGTGTGATGGCATGCCCTGTAGTCCCAGTTCCTTGAGAGGCTGAGGTGGGAGGATCATCTGAGCCTGGGGAGGTTGAGACTGCAGTAAGCAGTGATCATGCCACTGCACTTCAGCCTGGGTGACAGATGATACTCTATCTCAAAAAAGAGGAATTAAAGTTTTTAATTTACTGAAAGCATTTTCATGCCTCTGTAGTCTTCTCTAGACCCTGGGGACCGATCTGGGAAGGACAGCGCAACATAGAGGCAGGTTTCACCTACCCACGCTAGCATGGAAGTCTTTATGAGAAGCACTTATGAGGAGGTTAGTCTTCTGGGCATAGATGTGTATCAAAGTCTGGGAACTAGTGCAGGCTGATGGGGAGCTGAGAAAATCATTTAAAGAGTAAGTTAGGATGGACAAGTAGAGGAGAAGATCCAGAGGATGTATGATTAGGTAACCTATTTGAATATGTTGAAGACTAGACTTTTGTAAACAGCAAGTCATTGACATACTGTTTTTCCTATATGTGGCTTGTAGCATTTTGCTGAGCTGGGGGAACCTGATAAGATTCCAGTATGATCCTGGATAATAAATTGGTTATGAATTGGTGAGACATGTCAGTTCTTTGGAAAAGTGTATTAAGTTCCTAATATAGTACCTGACTCTCAACAAATGATAGCCATTATGTGATTCTTGCTATTCTTAGTTTAACTACAATTCTACATATTGGATGTTTTTGGTTTTCATCCCTTTCCTCACCAAGATGCTCCATCCGCATAAGAAGGGCTGTCAGTCAGGTGAGTGGGCACCCAGCTTGAGAAAACAGCTGGGAGGGGGTGGACTGGAGGGGGTGGACTGGAGGTGGTGGAGTAAATTGCAATCTGTATCCTTCCTAAAAATGACTCTCATGGGGGAAAATTACTAATCACTGCCATTATTCTGCATCTGGTGTTAATTATTCCAGGTAGAGGACACTATAAATGGAACGTTCAGTTCTTAATTTAGGGTGTTTTGGGGTGGGGAAATTGTTCATTTTATTAGTCTCTATTCAAGGCATTAAAAAGAACAAGAAGTTTTGATGTTAAAGAAAGTAACTAAGTTAGAAAGATTATGAGACTTTTCTTTTGAGTGCTGGTAGCTCTCTATTAAAAGATACCTGACTCCTTGCTGGATTTATAGGTGTCTGGCATACTCTAATATGAAAAGAGGGCAGCATCAGATGAATGGGTGTAAGTGCCAGGGATAACTTTCACTTTCACCTGGACAATTGCAGTAACCTTCTGACTAGTCTCCTGCTTTCACTTCACTCTTCTCCATTCTCCACATGGATTGTGGAGCTAGAGTGATTCTTAAGATAATCACTTACCTCAGCAAAAGCAAGTTCCCGTTACAGTGGGCAAAATCACATTCCTTAATTAAGACCTCAGGGCATTGTCTGTCTTTTTAGCTTCTGCAACAAGATAATCTTATTCCTTCATCTGCAGTGTTCCCTCTTATAACTAGCTCCCTGTCCTTTATGTCTTAGTGTAAATCCTCTCCCTAGGCCGGGCTCGGTGGCTCAAGCCTGTAATCGCAGCACTTTGGGAGGCCGAGGCGGGCGGATCACGAGGTCAGAAGATCGAGACCATCCTGGCTAACATGGTGAAACCCTGTCTCTACTAAAAATACAAAAAATTAGCCGGGCATGGTGGTGCGTGCCTGTAGTCCCAGCTACTCGGAGGCTGAGGCAGGAGAATGGCCTGAACCCGGGAGGCGGAGCTTGCAGTGAGCCAAGATGGCTCCACTGCACTCCAGCCTGGGTAACACAGTGAGACGCCATCTCAAAAAAAAAAAAAAAAAAAAAAAAAAAAAAAAAAAAAAAAAAAAAATCCTCTCCCTAAAGAGATTTTCCTTGATTACTGTTTTAAAAGTAGAACCTCTTATTACTTTAAATATCACTTGCCAGTAGTTTTTTCTACTAAATAATTAGCAATGATCTCAATAGATACTTGTTTTATTCATTAAATGATATAATACCCCTCTATCCTGCTAGACTATAAGGTCTAACTTAGAAGAAATCCTGTTTGTCTTGTTATTGCCTAGCAACAGAGACTCTACAGTCAAATCCTAGTTCAAATCCCAGTACTGTAAAATCCCAGTACTGTTAGTTACTAGCTGTGTACTCAATCTTGGGGCAAGCTGTTACATAACCACCCTGTGCTTTAATTTCCTCATCTGTAAAATGGGGAATAATAGAACCTGGCCTGGTCTATAGTAAACTCTCAATTGGTATTTTTTGAAAAAATAAAGAAAGAAAAAAGAAACAGAAAGGTTCCTTACTCCTTGTATGAAAATTAATTCAAGATGGATTAGAGACTTAAATGTTAGACCTAAAACCATAAAAACCCTAGAAGAAAACCTAGGTAGTACCATTCAGGACATAGGCATGGGCAAGGACTTCATGTCTAAAACACCAAAAGCAATGGCAACAAAAGCCAAAATTGACAGATGGGATCTAATTAAACTAAAGAACTTCTGCACAGCAAAAGAAACTACCATCAGAGTGAACAGGCAACCTACAGAATGGGAGAAAATTTTTGCAATCTACTTATCTGACAAAGGGCTAATATCCAGAACCTACAAAGAACTCAAACAAATTTACAAGAAAAAAACAAACAACCCCATCAAAAAGTGGGCAAAGGATATGAACAGACATTTCTCAAAAGAAGACATTCATACAGCCAACAGACACATGAAAAAATGCTCATCGTCACTCGCCATCAGAGAAATGCAAATCAAAACCACAATGAGATACCATCTCCCACCAGTTAGAATGGCAATCATTAAAAAGTCAGGAAACAACAGGTGCTAGAGAGGATGTGGAGAAATAGGAACACTTTTACACTGTTGATAGGATTGTAAACTAGTTCAACCATTGTGGAAAACAGTGTGGCGATTCCTCAAGGATCTAGAACTAGAAATACCATTTGACCCAACCATCCCATTACTGAGTATACACCTAAAGGATTATAAATCATGCTGCTATAAAGACACATGCACACGTATGTTTATTGCGGCACTATTCACAATAGCAAAGACTTGGAATCAACCCAAATGTCCATCTGTCACAGACTGGATTAAGAAAATGTGGCACATATACACCATGGAATACTATGCCACCATAAAAAAGGATGAGTTCATGTCCTTTGTAGGGACATGGATGCAGCTGGAAACCATCATTCTCAGCAAACTATCGCCAGAACAGAAAACCAAACACTGCATGTTCTCACTCATAGGTGGGCATTGAACAATGAGATCACTTGGACACAGGAAGGGGAACATCACACACTGGGCCCTATTGTAGGGAGGGGGTAGAGGGGAGGGATAGCATTAGCAGATATACTTAATGTAAATGACGAGTTAATGGGTGCAGCACACCAACATGGCACATGTGTACACATGTAACAAACCTGTATGTTGTGCACATGTACCTGAGAACTTAAAGTATATATATATAAAAAAGAGATACATCTCACACGCAATGACATCCACAGTCTCAAAATAAAGGGATAGAGAAAGATCTATCATGCAAATGCAAAACAAAAAGAACAGGGATTGCTATTCTAATACAAGATAAAACAGACTTTAAACCAACAACAATCAAGAAGGACAAAGAAGGGCACTACATAGTGATAAAGGATTCAATTCAACAAGAAGACTTAACTATCTTAAGTATATATACACCCAGAATTGGTGCACCCGCATCTATAAAACAAGGACTTCTAGACCTGTGAAAAGACTTAGACGGCTGCACAATAATACTGGGGGATGTCAACACCTGACTGACAACATTAGACAGATGATTGAGTAAGAAAATTAACAAAGAAATTCTGGACTTATATGTAACACTTGACCAATTGGACCTAATAGGCATCCACAGAATACGCTACCCAACAACCGCAAACCATACATTCTTCTCATCCACACATGGGTCATATTCTAAGATTGACCACATGCTCAGTCATGAAGCAAGTTTTAATAAATTCAAAAAAATAAAAATAATAGCAAGCTCACTCTCAATCAGTACAATAAAAATAGAAGTCAATAGTAAGAAGGTCTCTCAAAACTACACAAAAACATGGAAATTTTAATAACCTTCTGAATAACTCATGGGTGAAAAAATTAAAACAGAAATCAACAAGTTATTTGAAATTAATGAAAATAGAGACATAACTTACCAAACTTTTTGGAATGCAGCTAAAGCAGTGTTAAGAGAAAATTTATAGCACTAAACATCTTCATCAAGAAGTTAGAAACATCTCAAATTAATCTAACATTGTTCCTAGAGGAACTAGAAGAGAAAAGGACAGCCCAACCCCAAAGCTAGGAGAAGAAAAGGAATAATTAAAATCAGAAAAGAAAGTAATGAAATTGAGATCCAAAATCCTAAACAAAAGATCAATAAAACCAAGAGTTTTTTTGAAAGAATGAACAAGTCTGATAGACTGCTAGCTAAAGAAACAACAACAACAAAAAACAAAACAGAAGAGCACAATCAGAAATGAAAAAGATGACTTTACAACTGATTCCATAGAAATACAGAAGATCCTCAGACTATTATGAAAACCTCTATGCACACAAAGTAGAAAATCTAGAGGAAATGGGTAAATTCCTGGAAACACACAACTTCCCAAGATTGAACCAGGAAGAAAGTGAAAACATGAACAGACCGATAACAAGTTCTGAAATTGAATTAGTAGTAAAACTCTACCAACCAAACCCAGCCCTGGACCGAATGGATTCACAACCATTCTATGAGATATACAAAGAAGACCTGACACCAATCCTGCTGAAACCAGAAAACTGCGAGGAGGGACTTCTCCCTAACTCATTCTACAAAGCAAGCATCATCCTGACATCAAAATCTGGCAGAAACACAATGAAAAAAGAAAACTTCGTGCCAATATCCCCGATAAACATAGACACAAAACCCCTCAACAAAATACTAGCAAACTGAATATAGCAGCACACCAAAAAATTAATTCACCGCGACCAAGTAGGCTTTGCTCCTGGGATGCAAGGTTGATTCAGCATACACAAGTCAATAAATGTGATTCACCATACAAACAGAATAAAAACAGAAAACCATATGATCATCTCAATAGATGCAGATAAAGCCTTTGATAAAATCCAACATCTCTTCACGATAAAATCCCTCAAGAGACTAGACATCAAAGGACCTTACCTCAAAATAATAAAAGCCATCTATGACAAACCCACAGCCAACATCATACTAAATGAGCAGAAGCTGGAACAATTTCCCTTGAGAACTGGAGCAAGAGAACGATGTTCACTCTCGCCACTGCTATTCAACATACTACTGAAAATCCTAGCCAGAGCAATCAGGCAAGAGAAAGAAATAAAATGCATCCAAATAGGAAAAAAAGTCAAACTATCTTCTCTGGTGATATAATTTTAGACCTAGAATATCCTAAAGACTCTGTCAAAAGGCTCCTGGCACTGATAAATAACTTCAGTAAAGTTTCAGGATACAAAATCAATAGGCAACAATCAGTAATATTTCTACACACCAATAACATTCTAGCTGAGAGCCAAATCAAGAACACAATTCCACTTATAATAGCAACAAAAAATGAAATACCTAAATAATTCTACCCAAAGAGGTGAAAGATCTCTACAAGAAGAACTGCAAAACACTGCTGAAAGAAATCAGAGGTGACACAAATAAATGAATAAATATTCCATGCTCTTGGATTGGATGAATCAATGTCATCAAAATGGCCACTGCCCCCCAAAATTTACACATTCAATGCTATCTCTATCAAAACACCAGCATCATTTTTCATAGAATTAGAAAAAACTGTTCTAAAATTCATATGGAACCAAAAAGGAGCCTAAATAGCCAAGGCAATCCCAAGCTAAAAGGAAAAAAACCCAGACGCATCACATTACCTGACTTCCAAATATACTGTAAGTCTGGATTAACCAAAACAGCACAGTACTGGTACAAAAACAGACACATAGATCAACAGAACAGGATAGAGAGAGCCCAGAAATAAAGCCACATACCTACAACCATCTGATCTTCAACAAAGCTGACAAAAATAAGCAATGGAGAAAGGACCCCCTATGCAATAAATAGTGCTTGGATAATTGGCTATCCATATGCATAAGAATGAAATTAGACTCCTATCTCTCAATTATAAAAATTAACTCAAGGTCAATTAGTAAGTCAGCTGGGCATGGCCGTACATGCCTATAGTCCCAGCTACTTCCGGGGGTTGAGGTGCGAGGATCCCTGAACCTGGGAGGCAGGGATTGCAATAAGCTAAGATCACACCACTGCACTCCAGCCTGGGTGACAGAGTAAGACCATGTCTCAGAAAAAATTAATAATTTAAAGGTGAGATCTCAAACTGTAAAAATTCTAGAAGGAAACCTAGGAAATAGCCTTCTCAACATTAGCTTTGGCAAAGAATTTATGGCTAAGTTCCCAGAAGCAATTGCAACAAAACCAAAAATTGACAAGTGAGACCTAATTAAATGAAAAAGCTTTTGTGCAGCAAAAGAAGTTACCAACAGAGTAAACAGACAGCTTATAGAATGGGAGAAAATATTTGGAACCTATGTACCTGACTAAGGTCTAATATCCAGAATCTATAAGGAACTTAACAAATCAACAAGCAAAATACAAATAGTTCAATTTTAAAATGGGCAAAGGACATGAACAGACACTTCTCAGAAAAAGACATCCTAGCGGCCAACACAGATATGAAAAAACGCTCAGCATCATTAATCACAGAAAAGCGAATCAAAACCACAATGAGATACAATCTCACATCAGTTAGAATAGCAATTTTTAAAAAGTCAAAAAGTAACATTTGCTGGCAAAGCTGTAGAGAAAAGCAAAGTTTTTTTTTGTTTGTTTGTTTGTTTTGAGACTGAGTTTTGCTCTTGTTGCCCAGGCTGGAGTGCAGCAGCAGGATCTCGGTTCACTGCAACTTCAGCCTCCAAAAAAAATTTTTTTCTCTATTTTTAGTAGAGATGGAGTTTTACCATGTTAGACAGGCTGGTTTTGAACTTCTGGCCTCAAGCAATCCATCTGTCTTGGCCTCCCAAAGTGCTAGGGTTATAGGCATAAGCCACTGTGCCCAGCTGCAAAGACATATATTGTTGGTAGGAATGGAAACTAGTTCAGTCACCACGGAAAGCAGTTTGGAGATTTCTCAAAGAACTTAAAACAGTACTATCATTTGACCCAGAAATCCCACTATTGGGTATATACCCAAAGGAAAATAATTTATTCTATCAAAAAGGTACATGCACTCAAGTTCATCACCATGCTATTCACAATAGAAAAGACATGGAATCAATCTAGGTGTCCATCAACACCGGATTGGATAAAGAAAATGTGGTATAAATATACCATGGAATATTATATAGCCATAAAAAGAATGATACCCTGTTCTTTGCAGTAACATGGATGGAGCTGAAAGCTATTATCCTAAGTAAATTAACTCAAGAACAGAAAATCAAATACTTTATGTTCTCACTTATAAGTGGGAGCTAAATATTGAATACACATGGACATAGAAATGGGAACAATAGACACTGGGGACTACAAGAGAGGGGAGGGAAGAAACGGAGTGGGTTGAAAAACTTCCTATTGGGTACTATACTTACTACTTGGGTACAGGCATCATTTGTACCTCAAACCTCAGTGTCACACAATATACTTATGTCATGAACCTGCAGGTGAACCCCTTAATCTGAAAGAAAAGTTGGTATTATTGAAAAATTGTGTAATTTATGGGGTACAGTGTGATGTTTTTGGTATATATTTACATCAGTAAAAGATTAAATCAAGCAAAAAAAGGGAACTACCCATGAATCCTGATTTTTAGTAACAGTGTATATGGTGAATGCTGCTGCATTGCCTAGATTTCCACTGCTAGATACCTCCAGTGGTTGTGTAGGTTACTGAAAACTCTGGCCAGTGTCCTTCTTTGGGCACTGACTGTAGATTCATCCGAGCTTACATCCTGACAGGTGTAGCCCAGGGCAGTCCACATCCAGTGATAGGGATATTACTAAGACAGGGCTCCCTCTTTTCACTTTGTGATGACTTTGAAGGACCACCCTAACTCCAGGTTACAGTACAAGCAGTTCAGCTGCTCAGGTCATATAACCACTATGGTATGTGAAGTATCTGTCATGAGAAAAGAAGCTGCATAGAGTTTATGGTAAACCATAGTGGAACACTCACAGTGCAGGCCTTTGGAGCGAGGTTATGTTATCTATGGTAGAGAACTGCACACTATTTGAAAAGCATTGTCTGATCATGGGACGTCAAGTGATTCTGTAGCCACGGCTGCCCATTGTGAACTGGGTTCTGTTAGACCTACCAAGTCATAAGGTCAGGCAGGCTAAGGACTGCCATCATAAAATGGAAGTGAGGTTAGGCTTCAGCAGGTCCAGAGAGCAGAAGTAAGTTACACCGCATGTGGCCCAGATTCCACGTCAGCTGCCACTGTTGTACTGGTCTACCCTTCAGCTTACACCTATTGCCACCTGATGTCCCTTACAACCAGGAGATAGAGAAGGGCACGTGTTCAGCCCAGTTCTGTAAATGCTGGCTGACTCTGCATGTTGAATAGCCATCTCGAGTCAGCTTCTTTCCTCATTTTTCTTGAGAAAATCTAATTCATACTGATCTCTTTAGTTTTTGATCATCCATATCACAAATCTTGTGTCATAATTTAAATTGCTTATCATATGTCTTTTATAGTCCCTTCCAATTTTATTGTGTTATGATTATATCCAATATTTGATTCAGATAAGAAAATATGTAACTCAGCTCTTGGTATAGAACAGTCTAGAAATACTTAATGGCAGTTAAGTATTTCTAGACTCGAATTGAGTCCACATAGACCTTGGCAGCTGAAATTGAATAGAAGGTATAGAAGATTCCAATATAAGAATAGATAACATTTCTTAGAAATATATAGTATATCATATTTCTTCAAGGCAATCTTATTCATCCTCTTTTATTTTAAGCTGATGCTGTTCACTGAAAAAGTAAATCAATTACTTTGTCATAACTAGGTTTTACGTGGAATAATGCTATTATGGGAGGAAGCACATCCTCATGTTCCCATCCAATAATTTCAGTTCTGCTGTCCCAAAGGCAGTGTATTTGTGGAACCCTTCAAGTTCCCCTCTCTATCTCCCCATGGAAAAGTGAGAAGCTCAAATGATTGGTGTGAATGTGGATAGCCTGATATCCATTGGTCTTTGTTATCTACAGCAGAGACACTGCATTGAAAATGAAGGTAGCAGGAGTATTTCTTGCATGTTGTAAAATTGCCCTTGAAAACTCCCTGAGAAGGTCCCACATTGGTGACTAGAGATTGGGAATGCCTGCTAATACTGTCTTTCAATAAGTTGAACAGAATCTTTGTTTTTACCCTCCAGCTTTGGAACACCATGTTTCTTTAGTTGATTATCAAGTAAAGCCTTCAACTTCCATTCTGTAGCCATGTTGTACAAAACTACCTATTAGGAAACTCGCGTATCCATGTTCAGTAAGGCCAGAAGCTCAGACTATTAAGAGATGGGGCAACCAGGATGCACTGAGGGAACAGTAGATTGGAGTAGACTTCTGTGGAGGTCTCCGCTTATCGACAGGGGTGAAGTGGTAGAATTTCTCTCTTTTATTATCTTTGACATGGTCCAATAATTGAATGTTTCTAAGTCAAATAAGGTGAGATTCCACCACAAGCATTAGTATTGTACTTGTCAAGTACTAAGCACTTAGTAAATGCTAGCCTCACTAATAATTTCTCCATCACAGGTAACTGTCAAAATGGTACTCTGATGAGAAGTAGGTAGAATTGATTGAATCTGTCTTATAGAATTGATTGAATCTGTCTTCCCTGTGGGGTGGCTGTTAATACATTTTTCTGTTGAGATCTTCAAACAGATAACAACAGATAGCTTAATGGTGGAGTCAATGGTTAAAAATTGCTCCAAATATTTTCAACATAGCAAAGAGTGCTTGCTCGTGCATGAAGAGCAACCCCAAGTAGAGACCTGTTTTTCTTTCTTCAGTCCAGAAGTGCTACTGATGGGCTGGAGTCTTGATGTGATTGATTAAAATGGAGAATTATATAAATATAAAATTTTATAAAGGGGATTTGTGGTTGTAAAATTAAATTCTTCAAGATCCACACATTCTTATTCAGAGTCCAAGCTATTTGGAAAATAAATAAATCTTCAATAAAAAATTTCCAGACTGCTTTCTTTGTCTAGCTTTGAACATGATTGGAGCACTGCTTTCAATAACTTTAAGAAGAAAAGGGTTGTGACCAAGAGACTAAGTCAGTGGCTTGAGGGGGTTTACCCAGAGTTTCTGTCTTTGCACTTGTTGGACTGAGTTTTAGCTTCTATTGATCTCACAGATTAAAGACAATTGATCATGTCTAAGAATAAGTAAAACTAGATCAATGCTTTGTCAGTTATGATGAAAGCATTTTGAACTTGAGAGTTGCAAAAAATAAATAATTTGTCTCCTGTTATTGCAATAGCATCCTGTTCTTCATTTTCTTCCTCTTCTTTACCTCGAGCTAGTTTTTGTTGTTGTTGCCAGAATCAGCACTTGCACTGGACCATTGTTTTTATTCCATCCGATAGGAGTAAGGGAGGTTAGGGTTGGAAGAGAGCAGCTTGGCCAGCACTCTTAATTTTGCGGTTAAAGAAATTGAGGTCCAAAACGTTAGATGATGAGTTAGCAAAAGAACCAGGATTCAAAGTAGGATTCTGGTCTCATTTTGTTACATACTTTTTGCTGCATCAATGAAACAAACCTCTGAAATATAGGACCTAACTTCTATTCCTATTATCCTAGAGGAATAGAACAAAGACTAGCAGAGACTAACTGCAAGAAAGAGGTGGCTACACAGCTTCCACCCAGGTTGTCACATTCCTGCTCTTTTCATACTTACATACTACTTCATGGCTG
Organism: Colobus angolensis palliatus; assembly: GCF_000951035.1. Taxonomy (NCBI): domain Eukaryota; kingdom Metazoa; phylum Chordata; class Mammalia; order Primates; family Cercopithecidae; genus Colobus; species Colobus angolensis. The sequence continues at coordinate 14,552,337 of NW_012114821.1, read as the reverse complement.
ATACATTGAAGCTTCACTTTTGGGCCACAAGCCATGGGACCATCTCAGAATGATAGTCTGTTGGCATGTGCTAATTAAGATTTCTCCTGAATGGCATTAATGCTGTTATAAAAGAGACCCCAGAGAGCTGTCTTGCATTTTTCACTATGTGAGGACACAGTGAGAAAGCGTCATCTTGTCTATGAACCAGAAAGCAGGCCCACACCAGACACCAAATCTTCCAGCACTTCGATCTTGAACTTCCCAGCCTCTAGAACTGTGAGGAATAAATTTCTATCATTTATAAGTCACCCAGTTTATGGTATTTTTATAGCAATCTAAATGAACTCAGATAGTTAATATTCCTTGGTGAGAACCAAGATAACATTATTAATATCCATAGCTGATATCTTTGGAGCACTAATTTTGGGCCAGGTATATATAAATTGTACTCTTTTGGCCTGTATGACAGCCTTATGATGTAAGCACTGTGATGATCCCATTGACAGATAAGAAATTGAGGCATAGAGAAGTGAATAACTGCCCAAGGTCACCCAGATGATAAATAATGAAGTTGGGATGTAAATTATTTTACTGTCTCATTGGAGCAAATTCTTCCCCTCCCCTCCCTGCCAATATCGTGAAAGCAACCCATCTTCTTACAGATAGTTGAGACCTTAGCAGGAGAGACCAGATAAATGAGTCAGCAAAATCCATTCTTCAGATTAGAGGCATTTTCCCCCAGGGATCCGGTTTGGTGATTTCCAAGGAGCTTGATACCTACATTTTCAAAACTTGAAATCTTGGCCAGCATGTCCCTGATTTCCCAGCGACCCAGTACTGCTCAGAGGCATGCAATGTCTTCAAAATATACAGCATCAAAAGATACAGTAGAACTCCAACATCTTATAGATGTTGCAAGGCAAACATGGGAAAATGACTCAGCTCTAAATAGCTAACAGTAGTCCAAGCATGTAGAAACTTAATTTGTTTTGTTTGTTTGTTTAAAGGAAGTAGCCTAACATCTTAACACTTCTTTCACCATGGAAGGCACCCCAATTTGTTATAATTACTTGTCTTTTCTGCTAATGTTAAAGTTTGGGGAGTTTTTTTCCCCTTCTCTGTATTCTTAAACCTTAACACAGAGTATATACATATATTTGTTAAGTGAATGACTGCATGAGTCTTGGGTGTGGTGACATAGTACCAACGATATATAAAGAAACATAGGCCAGCCAGGGGTGGTGGCTCATTCCTGCAATCCCAGCACTTTTGGAGGCCAAGCTGGGCAGATGACTTGAGCTCACAAGTTTGAGACTAGCCTGGGCAACATGGTGAAATCCCGTCTCTATAAAAAATACAAAAAATTAGCCAGGCATGGTGGCATGTGCCTATAGGTCCACCTACTTGGAGGGCTGAGGTGTGAGAATCACCTGAGCTCAGGAGGTCGAGGCAGCAGTGAGCTGAGATCATGCCACTGCACTCCAACTTGAGCAACCAGAGTGAGACCCTGTCAACAACAACAACAACAACAGCAACAACAACAACAACCCACAAAAAAACAGAGAACAACAACAACAACAAAAAATAAAAAAGAAACATAGGCAATTGGGGAGCTTTCAAGGCACCACTTGGTAGAACAAAGGGGAAAGAAGTACGAACTCAGAATCTCTGGACACAGAAAACCCTTAAGCAGAGTGCTCTGCACAGTTCTCCCCCATTCCATCCGTGGCCCCCTTTCATGTGTGCTCAACAGTAACATTTTGATGGACATCAAGCTTCCAAAAGTCAACACCAACCATTAGTTTAGAATTCTCTGTCACAATCTTGCCTCTACCCACAAGCTCTGGACTCTACATAGACATGACAAGAATTGGTCGATGCTGTGAAATAAACTGATTGTTAATTGCTGGTAGAAGCAAAAATACACACACACAGGCATGTGTGCACACACAAACACACAGTCAACAGAAGACACTGCAAACAACCTGCAATCTGTTTATCTCCTTCAAAGCTCTTTGAGGCTTTCCAGTTACGGTGGTCTGAGGTGGTAGATGTATTCTTTTGGTCAAAAACAAGTAGAACACCAGAAAAAATGATTAAAGAAAGCCATTCAGGGGTTTAAAAGTTGACTACAGGAAGAACAGAAATTAAGAGGCATTTCCTTTTTCATAGTTTTATTTAAGATGTACATACCATGATATTCACCTGTTTAAAGCAAATGATTCAATGTTTTTGTGTGTGTTCATGGAGTTGTGCAAGAGAAATGCTTATGTTTGAGAACCTGTACACCTGAGGAGAGTGGTAGGGATCTATGGCCTTCTTTCCTGGAGCTATTCCCTTTACTTCCCCAGATTGGGGCTGGTCTTGAATATCCACAGATTTTCTGAAAAAGGGGTCCATGCAACACAAGGTAGGGCCTGAGCGCCTGCACTTGGACAGTGAAGAACCACCGACTTGGTAAACTAATAAGGAATAGGCACCATTATTTTATGGGCCACAAAGAAAGAAAATAAAACTGCTGCTAGTTAAACCTGACCTTGATTGTGCAATGCATCCCAATTTCAGAGATGTTAAAATGTGAGCCTTAGAATGGATAGAATATGATACGAGTAGGAGCAAATGGGTATGTGGTTGGAATCACACGAGGTGCAGGTAAGGATGACTTTGAATGATATGTCAGACAGAGAGAGATTTGATGTCCAGTAAGTGGTTTGAAGCTTAGCAGAAACCCTGGCCTGTGGATACAGATTTCGGTGTGTCAGCCTCAGGTGCCATTTGGAACTGTGGGAGAGGGTGTGATGGTCTAGTAGGGTGTGGAGAGGAGGGTCTTTCCGCCATGGCACCATCGATAGTGCTGCGTTGTTGGGGCTGTTTCATGTACTGCAGGATGTTTAGCAGCATCCTGGCCTCTGTGCCGAGATTCCGCTAAGCAACCCCCACCCAACTGTGACAACCAGAATGAGTGTAGACATTGTCAAGTATCCAACATTTCTACCCCTTGACATCCCTTCTTGTCAAAAACTACTGTTGTAGAGGGAGGCAGGAAGAGGAAGAAGAAGGATCCAGGGGATATAAATGTTTAATACATGTTTAATAATGAATACACAGAGAGACTAAGAAGAAATGTGATATTGATAAAGAATGGTGCGCCTAGTTGTTTTTGTTTTTCCCTTCTATTTTTTCCCTTTGATCATTTTAAATGGCATAAGTTCTTTGGCCTTGCAGACATTGAGCAAGGAGTGCTAGGTTTAGGTAGTAGTATGGGTTCTGCAGTCAGAAATTCAGGGGTCATATCCTAAGCTTCACTAGTCTCTAGCTGCATGGCCTTGACCTCTTTCTGGTTACATGGCCTTGACCTCTTCCTAGCTGCATGGCCTTGACTTCTTTCTGGTTACATGGCCTTGACCTCTTCTTAGCTGCATGGCCTTGACTACCCCTTGGCTACATGGCTTGACCACCCCTTGGCTGCATCATCCACAGGTCAGGTTCTCTCTTCTTTTTCTTCTCTTCCTCCCTCCCTCCCTCTCTCCCTTTTTCTCTTTCTAACTTTTTTGTTCCCAAGTATTTATTGAGAGCCAATCTAATTTGAAAGGGGAACCCATTAAGATTGATGTTACAAAGGAATGTATTATTCGGAATTGTTATAGATTCTATGAAGGGAAACTGCTCTGATGGCACTGAAAATGTGGGTGAAGGATTACCCAGCTACCGAGGCAAGAGACTGAAGGCACAAACTGTTTCAGTACAATAAAGAAAATAGTTAGAATGGTCGTAATACAAATTAGATATAGAGATGATCATGAATATTATCAATCATTAGTGTAAACATTATTAATCATTAGCTTTTAATATTATTTTTTGTTGTATTACTAATATAACCAAGAAATAACCAGCAGGTATAGGGTCAGGTGCTGAAGGGATATTGTGAGAAGTGACTTAGAAGGCAAGAAGTGAGCCCTCTGTCACACCTGCATAAGGACAGCTTAAGGGCTCCTTGGTCAAGTGGTAACGCCAGTCCCTGGGAAGGTGCACATTACTTAGCAGATCATGAAAGGGAAGTTCCTTTCCTTGGAGGAGTCAGGGAACACTCTGCTCCACCAGCTTCTTGTGGGAGGCTGGATATTATCCAGGCCTGCCCGCAGTCATCCGGAGGCCTAAACCCCTCCCTGTGGTGCTGTGCTTCAATGGTCACTCTCCTTGTCCACTTTCATGTTCCTCCCGTACTCCTGGTTACTCTTTGAAGTTCATAGTAGATAGCAGTAGAAGAAATAGTGAAAATTTTAGTCTTTGATCTTTCTTATAAGTGCATAGAAGAAAACATTGATGTATGTTGCCTTCCCTCTCTGCTTCGGCTACCTGAAAGGGAAGGGCCCCCTGTCCCATGATCACGTGACTTAACCTTATCAATCACTTGGACAACTCACCCTCCGTACCCTGACCCCTTGTCTTGTATGCAATATATATCAGCGCGCCCAGCCATTCAGGGCCACTACTGATCTCTGCATCTTGGTGGTAGTGGTCCCTCAGGCTCAGCTGTTTTCTCTTTATCTCTTTGTCTTGTATCTTTATTTCTTACAATCTCTTGTCTCCGCACACGGGGAGAACACCTGCTAAGCCCAGTAGGGCTGGACCCTACAGAAAATCTCATTTAAACTCCTACCCTACAAAGAGCCTATAATCAATTGACATCCATCAGGGATGACTCTGGGGAACCAAAGTTCTCATGGGTTCTCTGTCAGTGCATTTCAGAGGATGTATTTCATAGGTAAGAGGGAAGCTTTGAAAATGGATTGTCCTGCTTATTAGCTTTGTGACTTTGGCTAAGCTCCTCAGTTTTATCTGTCATACTGGGAAAATATCCACCTAATAGAATTATTGGGAGGAATAAATAAGATAATTCAAGAAGAGGGCTTAGACCAAATTCTAGAGTGTAGTCAGTGCCCAGTAAATGCTGTGGCAACTGGAAGGGTCTTAGACCACATGACCAAGGAGTGGGGTTGGGAGTAGGGTGGCAGGCAGGGGACAACTTAAACAACAGGAATGGGATTGCATTTCTAAGCAGAGCCAGTGTAATGGGACTCTTCCTACAGCTAGTGATCCAGGACAGAGTATTCAGAGTTAGGAGAGTGTGATGGGCCAGGAGACAAGGGAGAAGAATTCACCAAGACAGGTTTAGGCCATGCTTGGCTATGTCAAGTGCAACAATAGTGGCAGTAGGACTTTGTACTTAGGAGGATGTATTAGAGTTCTCTAGAGGGACAGAACTAATAAGATATATTTATATTAGTGTATATATATATGTACTTAATCATATATAATGCAAGTCTGAAACCCAGATTTTTATATATATGGGAGTTTATTAAGTGTGTGTGTATATATATATGTGTGTGTATATATATACATACATTCATATAGGAGTATATATACACATATACACACATATATATGCATATACACGTATATACACATATGTATATACACACACATATATACATATATATACACACACATATATATATGGGAGTTTATTAAGTATTAACTTACATAACCACAAGGTCCCACAATAGGCTGTCTGCAAGCTGAGGAGCAAGGAGAGCCAGTCTAAACTCCCACAGTGAAGAACTTGGAGTCCGATGTTGGAAGGCATGAAGCATCCAGCACAGGAGAAAGATGTAGACTGAGAGGCTAGGCCAGTCTCTCCTTTTCATGGTTTTCTGTCTTTATACTCCCTGGCAGCTGATTAGATTGTGCCCACCATATTAAGGGTAGATCTGCCTTCCCCAGCCCATTGACTCAAATGTTATTCTCTTTTGGCAACACCCTCACAGGCATCCCCAGAATCAATACTTTCAATCCAATCAAGTTGACACTCAGTATTAACCATCACAGAGGAGGTAAGGACAGAAGTCAGTCTGGACAGTCCAGTGGTAAGGCAGTGGAGACACAGAAGGTAGACAGCTTCTGCTAGAAGTGAATCTGGGGAAGAAATGAAACAGAAGTCAGCAGTTTAAGAGTGCCATGGCAATAGGGACAGAGAAAGGAGGCCACACATCAGATAGAGCCCGTAGGTAATTAGAAGGTCTGGGGCATTTGGAAATAGAAGGTTTCAGTTAGAATGGTTTTGCTAGTGTTGCTGTTTCACAACTTCTGGCTGGGGCAAGAGAGGGAGAAGGGTAGCAGTTGTTACATTGACTGACCATGGGGACCACTTCAAGTACAGATGTGAGGACAGGAGGAGGCAGCCAGATGGGAGAAACTTGGGGGACCAAAATGACCACAGCTGTAAAGAGCAGGAGAGAGGGGGAGCTGTAGAGTGCTGGAAGCCTGAAAGCTGCATCTCATCATGGGAGAGAGGACTGGAGGGGGATAAAGACTTTACCAGCCTTATGATCCCAACTTCCAGTAGTTGGCCACACATGGCAGGTATTAATAAAAGTTAGTGGTGGGATGAAGAAACCATAGGTAACGTAGGTCTCATTATGCCCATTTTGCAGATGACCAGAGACACTTAGTGTTTTGCTTACGGTCACACAGCTAGAAAGTGGTAGGGCCAAGACCCGAAGTCAGGTCTGTAGGGTCCTAGCCTGGGGCTCTTTCCTTCAGCACATTGTCATTCTCTCAGGATTTGCCACTTGCTTCCATCACACCTACTCAGAGTCAACCTCCTATCCTCTTGACAGGCTTATAGGGAGGCAAGAGGGTGTTATGCAAAGGGAACATTTTGTTCAAATTCGACTTTTCCACTTGCAAGCTGTGTGGTCTGGGCAAATATTTTACCTCTTTATACCTCATCATTTCCTGTCAAATAGGAATGACTCAGTCTTCATGTAGCTGCATCTGAGACAGTCAGCTGAAATGTAAACTCCAGGAGGGCAGGGACTTTTGTCTGTTTAGTCCGCTGCTCTGTCTCCAGCACCACCACATAGAACAGCTCCAGGTCATTCTGGTGTTAGTCAAGCTTCCTTGAATGAATGGGAGAAGCTGAACCTCACATTTCAGACTACTGTTCCCCAGTCTGACCAGAAGATGGCAGCAAAGGAAAGCGTTCTCCTGGACAAAGCTGTTGCAGTGCTGAAGGCCTCTGCAGATTTCCTGGTTGCTGGTCCCTGCATTAGGAATCAGAACTGTTATTGCTCCTCGAGCTTCAGACCTGTGGACCTGTGCAGAGCCTAGTTGTGAATCCTTTTTGTAGAGGCCTGGTGCTGCTTGGGTGAGAAGGGGCAGCACGTGCAGGAGGTGCCTTTTGGGCCTTCATCTAGTACAGCTATGTATTAATCCGTTTTCACACTGCTATAAAGACACTACCTGAAACTGGGTAACTTATGAAGAAAAGAGGTTTAATTGACTCACAGTTCCACATGGCTGGGGAGGCCTCAGGAAACTTACAATTGAGGCAGAAGGTGAAGGGGAAGCAAAGCATGTCTTACATGGCAGCAGGAGAGAGCATGAGAGAGGAACTGTCAAGCCCCTTATCAAACCATCAGATCTCATGAGAACTCACTCACTATCACAAGAACAGCATGGGGGAAGCCATCCCCATGATCCATCACCTCTCACCAAATTCCTCCCCTCCAGACATGGGGATTACAATTCGAGATAAGATTTGTTGTGGACGCAGAGCCAAACCATGTCATTCTGTCCCTGGCCCCTCCCAAATCTCATATTCTTTTCACACTTCAAACCAATCATGCCTTCCCAAGTGTCTCCCAAAGTCCTAAATCATTCCAGCATTAACTCCAAAGTCTCATTTGGATTTTTGAGTTAAAAGTCAAAACTTTTGAGACAAGACAAGTTCCTTCCACCTATGAGCCTGTAAAATAAAAAACAAGTTAGTTACTTCCAAGATACACTTAGGGTATAGGCAATGTTCCTGTTCTAAATGGAAGAAGTTGGCCAAAATGAAGGGGCCACAGGCTCCATGCAAGTCTGAAACCCAGTGGGGCAGTCATTAAACCTGAAAGTTTTGAAATGATCTCCTTTGACTCCATGTCTCACATACAGGGCATGCTGATGCAAAGGGTGGGCTCCCACAGTCTTGTACAGCTCCAACCCTGTGACTCTGCAAGGTACAGCCTGGCATTGAGTGCCTGTGGCTTTTCCAAGTGCATGGGCAAGCTTTCAGTGGATCTACCTTTCAGGAGTCTGGAGGGTGGTGGCCCTCTTCTCACAGCTCCACTAGGCAGTGCCCCAGTGGGAAAACTGTGTGGGGGTTCCAACCCCTCATTTCCCTTTCACACTGCCCTAACAGAGGTTCTCCATGAGGGCTCTGCCCCTGCAGCAGACTTCTGCCTAGACATCCAGGTATTTCCATACATCCTCTGAAATCTGAGCAGAAGTTCCCAAAGATCAATTCTTGTCTTCTGTCTACCCACAGGCCCAACGCTACATGCAAGCCTTGTCAGCTTCCATGTGATGCTGGGCCTGTGGATAGCAATGGTCTGGGCTGTACCTTGGCTCCTTTTAGCCATGACTAGAGCTGGAGTGACTGGGATGCATGGTATCAAGTACCAAAGCTTCACAGAGCAATGGAGCCCTGGGCATGGCCCATGAAACCATTTTTCTCTCTAGGCCTCTGGGCCTGTGATGGGAGGGGCTGCTCTGAAGGGCTCTGATATGCCCTGGAGACATTTTCCCCATTGATTTGGCTATTAACATTTGGCTCCTTGTTGCTTATGCAAATTTCTGCAGCCAGCTTGAATTCCTCCCCAGAAAATGAGTTTGTTTTTTTCTACCAAATGGTCAAGCTGCACTTTTTCCAAACCTTTATGCTCTGCTTTCTTTTAAACATAAGTTCCAATTTCAAACCATCTCTTTGTGATCACATATTTCTGTACACTGTTAAGAGCACCCAAGCCACCTCTTCAACACTTTGCTGCTTAGAAATTTCTTCTGCCAGATACCCTAAATCATCTCTCTCAAGTTCAAAGTTTCACAGATCTCTACAGCAGGGGCAAAATGCTGTCAGTCTCTTTGCTAAAGCATAGCAAGAGTGACCTTTGCTCCAGTTCCCAATAAATTCCTCATCTCCACCTAAGACCACCTCAGCCTGGACTTTATTGTCCATGTCAGTGTCAGCATTTTGGTCAAAACTATTCAACAAGCTTCTAGGAAGTTCCAGCCTTTCCCACATCTTCCTGTCTTCTTCTGAGTCCTCCAAACTGTTCCAACCTCTGCTCATTACCCAATTCCAAATTTGCTTCCACATTTTAGGTTATCTTTATAACAATGCCTACTTCTAGTTCCAATTTCCTGTATTAGCCTGTTCTCATACTGCTATAAAGAAATACCTGAGATTGCAGCTGGGTTCCAAGATGGCCGAATAGGAACAGCTCCAGTCTACAGCTCCCAGCGTGAGTGATGCCGAAGATGGGTGATTTCTGCATTTCCAACTGAGGTACCAGGTTCATCTCACTGGGGCTTGTCAGACAGTGGGGGCAGGACAGTGGGTGCAGTCCACCGAACGTGAGTCAAAGCAGGGTGAGGCATCGCTTCACCCAGGAAGTGCAAGGGGTTAGGGAATTCCCTTTCCTAGCCAAGGGAAGTCATGACAGATGGCACCTGGAAAATCAGGTCACTCCTACCCTAATACTTCCCTTTTCCAATGGTCTTAGCAAACGGAACACCAGCAGATTATATCCTGCGCCTGGCTCGGAGGGTCTCACTCCCATGGAGCCTTGCTCACTGCTGGAACAGCAGTCTGAGATCGAACTGCAAGGCAGCAGCGAGACTGGGGGAGGGGCGCTACCATTGCTGAGGCTTGAGTAGGTAAACAAAGTGACTGGGAAGTTAGAATTGGGTGGAGCCCACCGCAGCTCAAGGAGGCTGGCCTGCCTCTGTAGACTCCACCTCTGGGGGCAGGTCATAGCCAAACAAAAGGCAGCAGAAACCTCTGCAGACTTAAATGGTCCTGTCTGACAGCTTTGAAGAGAGTAGTGGTTCTTCCAGCATGGAGTTTGAGATCTGAGAACGGACAGACTGCCTCCTCAAGTAGGTCCCTGACCCCCTAAGTAGCCTAATTGGGAGCAGCACATCAAAAAGCATATCCACTATGATCAAGTGGGCTTCATCCCTGGGATGCAAGGCTGGTTCAACATACTCAAATCAATAAATGTAATCCAGCATGTAAACAGAACCAAAGACAGAAACCACAGGATTATCTCAATAGATGCAGAAAAGACATTTGACAAAATTCAACAGCCCTTCATGCTAAAAACTCTCAATAAATTTGGTATTGATGGAACATATCTCAAAATAATAAGAGCTATTTATGACAAACCCACAGCCAATATCATAATGAATGGGCAAAAACTGGAAACATTCTCTTTGAAAACTGGTACAAGACTGGGATGCCCTCTCTCACCATTCCTATTCAACATAGTGTTGGAAGTTCTGGCCAGGGCAATCAGGGAGGAGAAAGAAATAAAGGATATTCAGTTAGGAAAAGAAGAAGTCAAATTGTCCCTGTTTGCAGATGACGTGATTGTATATTTAGAAAACCCCATCATTTCAGCCCCAAATCTCCTTAAGCTGATAAGAAACTTCAGCAAAGTCTCAGGATACAAAATCAATGTGCAAAAATCATGAGCATTCTTATACACCAATAACA
>NW_012114821.1:14540680-14540989 GCF_000951035.1 Colobus angolensis palliatus | reverse complement strand
GGCAATACCATTCAGGACATAGGCATGGGCAAGGACTTCATGTCTAAAACACCAAAAGCAATGGCAACAAAAGTCAAAATTGACAAATGGGATCTGATTAAGGAGCTTCTGCACAGCAAAAGAAACTGCCATCAGAGTGAATAGGCAACCTACAGAATTGGAGAAAATTTTTGCAGTCTACTCATCTGACAAAGGGCTAATATCCAGAATCCATAAAGAACTCAAACAAATTTACAAGAAAAAAACAACCCCATCAAAAAGTGGGCGAAGGATATGAACAGACACTTCTCAAAAGAAGACATTTATGCA
>NW_012114821.1:14455840-14539635 GCF_000951035.1 Colobus angolensis palliatus | reverse complement strand
CACCAACATGGCACATGTATACATATGTAACAAACCTGCACGTTGTGCACATGTACCCTAGAACTTATAATAATAATAATAATAATAATAATAAATACCTGAGACTGGAAAGAGGTTTAATTGACTCTCAGTTTCACATGGCTGGAAGGCCTCAGGAAACTCACCAACATGGAGGATGGGGAAGGAAAAGCAAGTATATTCTTCACAAGGCAGCAGGAAAGAGAAAGAGAACAAAGGGGGAAGCCCCTTATAAAACCATCAGATCTCATGAGAACTCACTATCATGAGAACAGCATGGGGGAAACTGCCCTTATGATCCAGTCACCTCCCACCCGGTCCCTCCCTCGACATATGGGGATTACAATTCAAGATGGGATTTGAGTGGGACACAGAGCCAAACCATATCAAGCTGTGTAAACACCCACTTATCCCTATGCCCAGGGCCCCCAGCCTCAGATCACTGGGGCCCTGGGGGTGGGGACAAGGAGTCAGAGTGGGGTGTAGACTAGATGCTGGCATTTGAAACATATAAAGGCATCACCTCGGGTTCGTACAGCAGTTGATCAGGAATCCTTGTCTACCACCTCATTTTGAGACTGGTATGGTTATCATGGCTTGTTCCTTCAGGTTTCAGCTCAAAATATATCCTCCCTAGGGATGACTTTTCCACTTAAAGTAGTCCCCACGTTCTATCATGCTTCTTCAAAGCGCTTACCATTATCAGAAGTCATTTTCTTTATTTATTTTGTAAGTTGGTTTTGAGTTTTTGTGGCCTTCCAATCACTAGGATGTTTGGGACAGGGCTCCTTTCGGTTCCCAGTGAACCTCCAATGTGGAACAAGATCTGGCATATGGGCACATGCTCAGACAAGAACTGATGAGTGTTAAACAAATTGTGCCCACTCCCTAGCTATCACTCTCATTCATGATATATGGAATTTTATGTTGCATGGGTCACACATTATTTAGGAATTTACGTGTTAATTGTCCCACTCCCCAGGGGTCTGTAAGCTGAGGGAGGGCAAGACCACACCTGCCTTGTTTGGCACCCTGTCCCTTGATCTTCCAGAGTGCCTAGCACCCAAGGTAATCATAGAGTTTGGGAAGTGAGGCACAGAGACGCTAAGGCACTCGTCGGTGAAGGGCAGAACTGAGAGGAGGCTTTCCCTTCCCTTTCTGTCTGGTGCTCTTTCTTCACCAATGGCAGAATGCTGGGAGAAACTTTCCCACCACCTACACCAGAGCCTTATTTCTGAACACATCTCTTCTCATGCTGTCTTGGGAGCTAAGTGGGCTGGGCCTGGCTACTAGTGGCTTTGTGCACAGGGTTACGTTGACTTGACATAACAACTTTAAGAGGGCACTTTTGTTAGTCCCTTTCTGCATAGGCAAGAAACCAAGACTCGAACAGATTAAACACCTATTGCAACTTAGCACAAGTGGAGGCAGCCTTTGAACTTGGACCTCTACTATCTCTCTGAACGCTGACGTGACCTAACACAAAAGAGATAAACAGAAGAATTCTGATGTCTGGTGAATCTTTCACCTTGTCTCAATCCTGTTGTCTGAAATTTTAGCTTCTATACATGATTCAAATCATCTTGTCTTGCAGGAGTTTCATCAGGATCCCTGCACTTTCTCTAATTGGTAGTTGTATGCATGCCTGAAATAGCGTCCGTCTCCTCCCTGCCCTTCTTGTCTTCTTTTGTGTTCTGCAGAACTGTCTCACCAGTGCCAGCTCCCAGCCTCCCTCTGCTTCAGAAAGGCAAGAACCTCACCCTGGGCTTTCCTGTTTCCTGCTAAGCCTCTGCTCTCCTCAACCCCTACAGGAGCTCAGCTTCCCTTCCTGCACTGCAGATTGGAAGCTAATGGCATTCCCTCTGCAGGCTTTGGAGACTTGCCAAGTGGCCCCCATGCCACTCTGGCTGCTCCTCTGCCCAGGCCTCACCCGCGAAAATGGAGAAAAGAACTTAAAATGATGACTGCCAAGAATGAATCTAATGAGCAGGAGGAAGGCTGTCATCTGAGACGGAGGTTTGAGCTAAATGGGGCCGTGGGATCTTTAAGCAACTGAGAAAATCAACACCCTGAGCAAAGCAAAGGGTGTAACAGCCCCAGTGGCCCTGGGCTGTGGCCAGGGCCATCCTGGAAATCCAAGACTTTACTAAAGGGGTTTCTGGCTCTCAGGTCTGAGAGAGAGGGCATGGACTGGGGGCTTCTGAGTCCCCAGGGTGGCGTGTGGCTGTCCATGACCTCTTCACAGCCACCCCACCCCCTTACCCAGTGCTCTTCCATGGGAGACTTTGAGGATCCATTTGTTCTTGAATGTTGGAGACTGGAGTGGATGTCATTGAAAACACATTTGCAAAATTATAACACTGAGAAAAGTATGACAGTGAAAGAGATCTGATCTAACCAATCCCCATATTGCTTTTAACCTCCAGACGGCCCTTAGACATTCCTGGGGGTAAGCCAAGATAACTTTGGCAGAAATTTAGTTTATAAATTTAAATGATAATAGCCCTCCTGCAAAACTAAACTACCTGTGTAAAGCTAATGAAAGACCACCAGGTTAGGAGGATGAGAGGAGCCTGAATTCTGTTAAGATGTATACATAAATGATTACAAGGTCACAAGATTTGCAACTTCCCCGATTACTCCTACAGATAAATCACTCTTATAGAATCTAAGATTGGCCTTTTGAAATGTCTTTTCAGGGTTTTGCATTTCTGATGACCGATGGCTCCCCCTGGACCCACTAACTGGCCCTATGGTCTCACCCAGAAATAGACTCAGTACGTTTTCTTAGGACCATTTTCCACACCCCTATGATTGCATCCCCAACCAATGAGCAGCACTCATTCCCTTGCCCACCAAATTATTCTTGAAAAGTCCTAGTGTCATTCACAGTAGCAAAGACATGGAATCAACCCAAATGCCTATCAATGATAGACTGGATAAAGAAAATGTGGTATATGTATACCATGGAATATTCAGTATTGAAAAGGAAAATCATGTACTTTGCAGGGACATGGATGGAGTTGGGAGCCATTATCCTCAGCAAACTAATGCAGGAACAGAAAACCAAACACCATATGTTCTCCCTTATAAGTGGGGGCTGAACAATGAGAACATGGGGACACAGGGAGGGGAACAACACACGCTGGGTTCTGTTGGAGGGTGGGGGCTGAAAGGAGGGAGAGCATCAGGAAAAATAGCTAAGGAATGCTGGGCTAATACCTAGGTGATGGGTTGATAGGTGCAGCAAACCACCATGGCACACATTTACCTATGCAGCAAACCTGCACATCCTGCACATGTACCTTGGAACTTATAAAATAAAATAAGAAAAATCCTAGTGTCTAAATTTTCAGGGAGGCTGATTTGAGTAATAATAAAACTCTGTCTTCTGTGCAGGTTGCTTGGCTCTGTGTGAAATAAACTCTTTCTCTATTTCAATTCCACTGTTTTGGTAGATTGACTCTACCTAGAACCCATTGGACAGTAAGAGTGTGGCACACTTCTGTCCCTCCTCCCTGTCCTCTTCCAGTGCTTTCTCTCTCCGTAAGGAAAGAGGGGCTGCTCTATAAGCCAGAGTTCAGGACATTACTGGGCAATAATTTGCTGGGGGCAGGGTCACCATACCACAATGCAGAAGCCCATTCTTTGTTCTTTCCTTACACTTTCTATTCCTCTGTATGTGGCAGAATTAGTAAACTGAATTGGGACTCCCCCCATCCCCTCCCAACTGGAGACCTAGCCATCTATTTCTTCTTGTCACTCTGTCTACTATACTGGTTCCAAGGTTTCCATTGGATGGAGAAGTAGGCGGCCCTGCTTAGGTTGCAGCTGTTTTTGTAACTTGACTTTTACTTGGGGACTACCATCTGTCTACCATCAATCCATGAGTGCCACCATCTGCTGGTCCAGCTGCTAAGAAACTGGCACTTTGATTCTGCTTCTGCAATTTCTTTGTGTGTCTGTGTCTGTGTGTGTGTGTGTGTGTAGACAGAGACTGTTTCCTTGGCCAAATTTTAGTTAAGCTCCTTTGCACCATCTTCTCAACTTGGCTTTGACTTTGGCCTTCTGTGTCCATCTGTCCTTGTTGGGCCTGCACAGCCCACTTTTAGAAGAATGCTGCTAAGTTATCTCTTCCGGCCTTGATAATTGATCAAGTTCTTCATCCCCCATATTTGATGTATAAGTTTTTGGCTCCCCTACCATTGATGTCTCCTCTTCGTAATTTCCCATCCACTGACCCTCACCCTGCTTCTGGGCCCTAAGCACCCACTTGTCCTTGCTGTAGTTGAGTGTGATCTCTCTCCCCTGTTATACTGTTATTGCAATTATCTTTCTTACAGTTTTAACCAGAGTTGGAATGATTCTCTTTCTCTCTTTCTCTCTTTGTCGCTTTCTCTCTTTCTCTCTTTCTCTCCTCCCTCCCTCCCTCTCTTCCTTCCTTCCTTCCTTCCTTCCTTCCTTCCTTCCTTCGCATCATGGCCTAAAGATACTTCTGATCACGAGTTCCACAGTTCTGGCTGGTTCTTATTTTTATCTAGACCCAGTTGTTTTTATGCTGTAGTTACTTCCTGGAGACAACTGTTCATTTATGTGAGATTTGAAAGAGTGGTATCTTTTGTGTATCACTTAAGAATGCATTCACCTATAAGTACCAGAAAACTCTGGAGGCTCAAACAAATGACTGTTTATCATCTGTATTACAAGATGTTATGCAGGGCAGTTATTCACTTTGATTCAGTGGCTCAGTGATATCATGGCTTATGTCTATGTAATTCTCCTGGTTGTTCCATCATTATAGAATGGCTGCTGCAGCACCAGCCATTGCATCCGTATTTGTGGCAGAAAGATGCAGAGTAGGTTGGTGCTGGCCACATCTACTGCTTCTATCAGGAAAGAAGAATCTTTCCCAGAAGTTCTGAAAACAAATTTCCCCTTAACTCTCAGTGGTCAAAACTGCATGGAAAGCCAGGTAACATGGGGAGTAGGTTTATCATGAATGGCTTAACACAGAAGTCAGCAAACTTTTTCTTTTTCTTTTTTTTTTGAGATGGAGTTTTGCTCTTGTTGCCCAGGTTGGAGTGCAATGGCATGATCTCGGCTCACCACAACCTCTCCCTCCCGGGTTCAGGCAGTTAGCCTCCTGAGTAGCTGGGATTACAGGCATACACCACCATGCCTGGCTAATTTTTTGTGTTTTAGTAGAGATGGGGTTTCTTCATGTTGGTCAGGCTGGTCTCGAACTCCTGACCTCAGGTGATCCATCTGCCTTGGACTACCAAAGTGCTGGGATTATAGGCATGAGCCACCACGCCCAGCAGCAAACTTTTTCTTAAAAGGCCAGAGAGTAAATATTTTGGGCTTTGTGTGGGCTAAAAAGCAAAATTAAAGATATTATATAGATTCTTAAATGATCATTTAAAATGTAATTATTTAAAATATAAAAACTATTTTTGTCCAAGGGCCATGCAAAGACTGGGCGAGATTAGGCCTGTGAACTGTATGTAGTTTGCAAAGCTTGATTTAATCATGATTTATCACCCAGGACTGGGCATGTGGCTGTCCTGCACAAGCTTGGGCAAAGATGAGAGATGGCAATTGATGTGGATCAGAAAACAGTGTCTGCCACAGTTAGGACAAGATGCTCTGAAGTCTAGGCAACTTCTCCATGGGACAGCCCTCAACTCAGTCTGACAATAGGAGGAAAGCCGTGTTCTTTCTTTCCCTTGGTGAAAGACTTGTCTTCTTATGATGGAGACTGCGTCCAATGATGCTGGAGATTCTCCTCCTCTAATGTGACAGCTCAGCAGTGGGTCTACAGTTCCCAAAGTGACTTCAACCTACGCAGTAGAAGCTGTGACTCCTGGCTCCACCACTGACATCAGGGACATTGCTGCTTGGGGCACTCAAGATCAGCAGGTCAGACTTGTAGCTCCTTGGTGCTGTCAAGGGGTTCAGTTGTTTTGGAATCTGGCTGGGAGGTATGTGGGAATTCCTGCTACACCATCTTGCAGTCAGCAAGATGCAGCCAGAACTGATGGATGGATACATGGCAACCCAACTTAAGGTGCTCAGATATATTTTCGGAGGCTGGATTCTTTGGAAAAAATACAGATCCCTTCTATTTAAGCAGGAAGGACCCAGGGCATTGCATTTTAAACTATCAGCATGAGCTATGATCTCATTTGTAATGAGCAGCATGGGGAAGTCACAGATAATTCGTGTTTTATTGTGAAGTTGTTGTGAAAGTGTGAGGGCACACTCCTGGGGGAGAGAACCAGTGGTGCTAAGATGCAGCATGTATGGTAGGCTGGAAGGGGACACTGGGCACGATGCTTGCTGGTTATCAACTTGGGTCTACTGTCACTTCTAGGGTCTCCTCTGAGTCACAGAGGATCCAGGAACTGCATTTCCCAGAACCCCTTCCCCAGGAATCTCTGAGTAACAGTTTTTCAAGGTGTAGGAGGTTCAAGGAATTTTGGGTCTGATTAAGAAAAAACATGACCATGAGGTGTAGCATGCACAAGCCTTATTGTGGGGGTGGGGGGATAGATCAGACAAGATATTTAGGTGTCTCTAGGTGGTGGCCCTCCACAGCACAAGAAGGGATCTGTGGGCCAGAGAGCTCTGAAAGGCAGCAGTGGCTTAGGGTTCTATAAGTACAAGGCTCCATCTCACCAGGGGTCAGCAGATGCTGGGTATAGTTTCATGAAGTATGAAAAGCAGTCAGGCCCTAAAAGGCTAAAAATCTGCTTGTATGCACTATTTTAAAAACAAATGAGTGTGTGAAAAGCTGAGTTTGGTATTATCAGGTTTTTGATCTAATGGTTTTCAGCCTTCAGTGGAGAAATAAATGAAACTGTGCTTGACAGGGTTAAAGCAAGTGGTGACTTAGAGGAATTAGTGAGCTTGTTTTACAGAATGGCAGATAAGGAGACAGGTTGTTGAAATCCCCCCTGCCTGCAAAACAGCAAAGCTGGCTGAAACTGGTTGGAACCTGTTGTGGGAAGTCAGGGAACCCGGCTGAAGCCGTGGCAGAAGAATATAAATTGTGAAGATTTAATGGACATTTATCAGTTCCCCAAATTAATACTTTTATAATTTCTTATGCCTGTCTTTACTACAATCTCTGAACATAAATTGTGAAGATTTCATGGACATTTATTAGTTCCCCAAATTAATACTTTTATAATTTCTTATGCCTGTCTTTACTACAATCTCTGAACATAAATTGTGAAGATTTCATGGACATTTATCACTTTCCCAATCAATACTCTTATGATTTCTTTTGCCTGTCTTTAATCTCTTAATCATGTCATCTTTGTAAGCTGAGGATGTATGTCACCTCAGGACCCTGTGATGATTGTGTTAACTCTATAAATTGTTTGTAAAACATGTGTGTTTGACCAGTATGAAATCAGTGCACCCTGAAAAAGAACAGAATAACAGCAATTTTCAGGAAACAAGGGAGATAACCATAAGGTCTGACTGCCTGTGGGGTCAGGCAGAATAGAGCCATATTTTTCTTCTCACAGAAAGTCTATAGATGGATGTGCGAGTAGGAGAAATATCACTGAATTCTTTTCCCAGCACGAAATATTAATAATTGATAGCCCTGGGGAAGGAATGCATTCCTGGAGGGAGGTCTATGAACAAGTGCTCTGGGAGTGTCTGTCTTATGCGGTTGAGATAAGGACTGAAATACGCCCTCGTCTCCTGCAGTGCCCTCACGCTTACTAGGATTGGGAAATTCCAGCCTGGTGAATTCTAGTCAGACTGGTTGTCTGCTATCGAACCCTGTTCCCTGTTAAGATGTTTATCAAGACAATGCATGCACAGCAGGACATGGACCCTCATCAGTAATTCTAATTTTGCCCTTGCCTTGTGATCTTTTATTGTCCTTTGAAGCATGTGATCTTTGTGACCTACTCCCTGTTCGTATACTCCCTCCCCTTTCAAAATCCCTAATAAAAACTTGCTGGTTTTGCGGCTTGAGGTTGCCATCATGGTCCTACCAATATGTGATGGCCCTCCCGAAGGCCCAACTGTAAAATTTCTCTTTGTACTCTTTCTCTTTATTTCTCAGACTGGCTGACACTTAGAAAGAACCTACGTTGAAATACTGGGGGCTGGTTCCCCTGATAGGAACCACTATGGCCGACTGAAGTCTGCGTAGAATAGACTTGCTTACCCAATAGGTGACTTTTTGACGTCACAGCCTGAATTTCTACTGCATGCTTCATACCAACTGCCCCCAAATTTGCACATGTGACCCACAAAAAAGCATGAAAAATAGCTGTACATGTCCATGGGGTTTCCAAACGTCTCCTTTCCTGCCACCAATCATTCTCGGTTCTCAAAACTCTCCTCCCAAAGTCCGTCCCCTAAGTAAACTGCTTTTAGGCTGGTATGGGGCGGCTGATTTCAGCTAGCCCCCTGTCCCCTTGCTCAGCTACCTTGCAATAAACCTTTCTTTCTGCAAAAGACCTACCCTTCAGTGTTTGGCTTTCTGTTGCATGCAGACAAACAAACTCTACTCTGTCTGGCAATGTAAATAACTGAGGGACCAAGGCAGAGAGGCCATCTCTCATTTTTGGCTTATTTTATATGACACTAGAAAAGGCACTTGTGTAACAGTTGGAAGGTAAAGGAGAAGGAGGCATCATTCTTCTCCAGAGGCAGCCACAGCCCCTCATGTGGACAGGTGTGAGATTTACAGAGGCTGCCAGGTGAGTCTCAAGAAATATCAGGCTGAGGTATCCAGAGGTACTTCCCAGCCTCCAGGAACAACTTCCCTGACCTTTTCTTTCCCAGCTCTGCAAAGATTATATGAGCCCCTATACCTTCTGGATTCAATTTCTGACTTCATTTCTTTCTGGCAGGGCAAACATTCCAAGCTTCTATGCCCTCCTCTGTAAAACGCAGGTAATATTCTCCCCATATCTCTTCTTTAGGAATCATGAGATATTTACACAAAGGACCCACCACAATGTTGGGCAAAGTGCAGACATATGTTAAATATTAACTCATTGCTCTCCATGTCTGTGTTTCAGAAATATCTGATGCACAGGTGAAGGAAGAAGGGAGTAAACAAAGACTTGATGGCCAGGCTGTTCAGAGGAATTGGCGCCTTCTTTCATTTGACAATGTCCCAAGGCAGTTCCTTTGTTCAGGGCAGATGCTAATGGTTGAGTAGAGGCACACATGACTGGATAAAGAGGCACACATTACTGAGTAAGGAAGTGTGTGGTTGTGCAGGAAAGTGTGTGGTTGTATTTGTGTACCTCTTTACTGTTATTACGAGGTGCAAAGAGCATGCCGGAGGCGTCTCCATAATATCACAACTGTCTGAAGCTACTTAGCTGTCAGAAACCTTGACAGACTTCAGGTTGAGTCCCATAGTACGTTCAATTATTGTTGCAAAGATCATTTAATGGGAAAGGTCAGAACTGTTTGGGGTACATCTCAGAGTTGATGCAGTATATCTCCAACTGCTGTTTGATAATCTTTATACATATATATATGCATATTATATAGGTATTAATCTGATTAATGTAAATAATCTCCTCTTCTCTCCACATATACATGGAGAGATTAATCAGCAGACTCTGCTAGAGGTCTGCCTTTCCTTCCACATGTACCTTCCTTCAGGTGCTGGGTTCTATTGGAAGTCTCTTAAGCCTGGGCCTAGAAGGTCTAGTTATGTGTAGGGAAGTCTTCTTCCCCTAGCAGAGAAGAGGGATGATAATATTAGCTCCTATGTATCCAGTCTTTTCACTGTGCCAGCAACACAACTGAATGCTTTTGCACAACTTCTCTTACTAAATCTTCCCAAGTTTCTGCAGTAAGTGAGATTATCACTTCCACTCAACAAAGGAAGGAATGGAGACTGGGAGTTACCCATCACTCATCCCAGGTCACTCAGTGTGGAAGTGGCAGAGTTTAGATTCCAGCCACCTAGCTCAACTCCTAGTTCCTTGTGCTAAACCTCCCTCCTTATCCCTCCCCACACAGTGTGGCAATGGCTGTGGCCTCAGCAGTTTGTGTGTCAGATCTTGGCTTCTATTTGCCATGGGCTTAGTCTGTATCCTTCTGTGGGAGGCCCAGGACTTCATAATCAGGTAGAATCCCTTTTGGTCATGTAGGCCCCCACAATGGATGTTTTATGTTAGGGTGTGAAAGCTCAGAAGCCAACATGTGCCACAGATTTAATTTCAGTGAGCAAGACTGGCTGGGAGGGGACACTGGCCCATGGCTAGGCTCATCCCTCCTTCAAGAGGGGAGCCCATTCCCCTTCTGCTCTGGCCAGCTGCTGCCAGGCAGATGCATAGACTATGTAAATGGATTGTCCAGTTATTTTATTTGACATATAAAAACTGTAGGTATTTATGGTGTACATATTTTGAAATATGTATACCTTATAGAATGGCTAACTTGAGCTAACTAACATGTGCATTACCTCACATACTTACATGTTGTGAGAATACTTAAAATATACTTTTTTCAAGTACGTAATACGTTGTTATTAACTATAGTTGCTATGTTGTATAATAGATTTCTTGAACTTATTCCCCCTTTCTAAATAAAATTTTGTATCCTTTAATTAACATTTCCTCAATCCTCACCCCCAGCTCCTGGTCACCACCATTCTACTCTTTGTCTCTTTGAGTTTGATTCGTTAAGATTCCATGTAAGAATGAGGTCACGCAGTATTTGTTTTTCTTGTGCCTGGCTTGTTTTACTCCACATAATGTTGAACACCTGTAAGTTCATCCACGTTGTTGCAAATGGAATTGTCCAACTTTTTCAGAGGAGCCAGAGATCCAGATTTTAAAATCTTTCGGTGTTTTAAATGCTGAACCCCTACTCAATTAAAAAAAAAAATCTCTGCCTCCTCTTTTCTCCCAAACAAAGAATCTCTGGACTGGTGATTCACTACTCCTTTTAATCATTTGTTTAATGATTTGACAAATGTTTATTCATTGTTTGCTCACTGCTAAGCATGGGTTAGGCACTGAAGAGTGATGAAGAGCAAGACAGGGAAGACAGGCAATGTTATAGTAACACTAGTACACCATGTACTTGCCAAAATGGGAAGCAGAGCTGTAGCTGTTTTGCAAGAGTCAGGACGCAGCATGTAGGCTCTTCTCAGTTGTGTTTTTGAGAAAGTAGAATATTATTGAGGTTGCCATTATTCATGAGATTTGGAGAATTGTGACGTAAATGTTTGAGGTGATGGATATCTCATTTGCCATGATTTGATCATTACACACTGAATGTATGTATCACATGTACCCTCCCAAATATTTACAGCCATGATTTATTAGTTAAAAAAAGAGAAATTTGGAGAATTGTGAATCTGCTTGCAACGTTTTCATTCAGACTTTCAATTCCAACTGTTATGCGAAGGAAGTAGTGAGTCGTAGGAGGGGGATAACATGGCTTGTTCCATGCTATGATCACTGTGGCTGCTGTGTAGACAGCAGAGAAGGAAATAAAGGGTGAACTGAGATGAGCCAGTGAGGACACAGTGAGTAGAAGAGGAGAGTCAATATATTGACTTGGCTGCAATGGGACATGAGATTAAAAGAAGTTGAGATTAGATAAATAGTTTGCTGTGGATGTGGGGTTGAGGGAGAAAGATAAATGAAAGACTTCCTGGTCATGAGAATTGCTTTTTGCTGCTTTGGTTGACTTAAGTTTCATTTGTTAGTTTGCATTCAACTTTGCTGCAAATGACAGAGAACCCCAAACACTGGAGATGTAAACAAGATAGTGTTATATTTCTGTGCCTTTTAGAAAGAGTCTGTAGATAGCCCAAAGCTGACAGGATACACCATGTCAGTGGTCCCCTACATTTTTGGTACCAGGAACTGATTTTGTGGAAGATAATTTTTCCGTGAACCAGGTTGGGGGATGGTTTTGGGACGATTCAAGCGTATTATTTCTATTATTATTACATTATAATAAATAATGAAATAATTATACAACTCACCATAATGTAGAATTGGCGGGAGCCCTGAGCTTGTTTTCCTGCAACTAGACAGTCCCATCTGGGGGTGATGGGAGACAGTGACAGATCATCAGGCATTAGATTCTCATTAGCAGCATGCACAGTTCACAATAAGGTTTGCGCTCCTGTGAGAATCTAATGCTGCCTCTGATCTGACAGGAGGCAGAGCTCAGACCGTAGTGTAAGCAATGGGGAGTGGCTGTAAATACAGATGAATCTTTGCTCTCTCACTGCCAACTCACCTTCTGGTGTGCAGCCTGGTTCCTAACAGGCCACAGACAGGTATCCTACTCTATGAGATAGCCTCAATATCACGGTCTATGGTAGTATAAAAATATGGTCTGTGGTTTCCTCCAAAAAAAACATTAGAGCCTAATTATCCTCTCCTTGAATGTGAGCTGAACTTAGCAACTTGTTTCTAAAGAATAGAATGTGGTGGAAAGTGATGATGTATAACCAAGTTCTTCCTTTGATCACGAACTCTGGGAGAAGCCAGTTGCCGTATTATGAGGGTGCTCAAGCAGCCCTATGAGGAGGCCCATGTGGCAGGGAACGAAAAAGTCTCTGCCAAAGCCAGGAGGAAACAGATCTCCTGTGTGAGTGAGCCATTGTGGAAGCAGATCCTCCAGCCCCAGGCAACCCTGAGGTTACTGCAGCCAGGGCTGATGTCTTGATGCACCCTGTGAGAGTTCCTGAGTCAGAACCAGCCAGCTTAGCGTCTTCTGAATTCCTGACTCATGGAAATGGTAAGATGATGAATGTTCTCTTTTTTTTTTTTTTTTTTTTTGAGACGGAGTCTCGCTCTGTCGCCCAGGCTGGAGTGCGGTGTGGCACGATCTCCTTTCACTGCAAGCTCCGCCTCCCGGGTTCACACCATTCTCCTGCCTCAGCCTTCCGAGTAGCTGGGACTACAGGCGAGGTGCCCACCACCACGTCCGGCTAATTTTTTGTATTTTTAGTAAAGACAGGGTTTCACCGTGTTAGCCAGGATGGTCTCCATCTCCTGACCTCGTGATCGGCCAGTCTCGGCCTCCCAAAGTGCTGGGATTACAGGCGTGAGCCACCGCCCCCGGCCGAATGTTTTTTCTTTTAAGCCATTCAGCTTTGAGGTGATTTGTTACATAGCAACAGATAATATGTGGTCCAAGACATTCCAGGATGCAGGATGGAGGGGGAGGAGGAAGGTGAGTTCCTAGAAGGTGAAACTTGACCCTTTTATTACCTTGCATCAATCAGAACTCAGTCACTTGGCTCTACAGCCAGCTGCTGGAGGCCAGGAATGTAGCCTCCAGTCTTAGCACCTTTGCCACCTTTAAGGTGGAAAGAATGGGAACCAGGGAGCAATGAGCAGGCTCCACCACAAGTTGGGAGAGTTTTTTGTTTTCCCTAACAGAGGGAGCCTTTGTTGATACAAATAAAGCATTTCCCATACCTACTTTATGGAGGCGTTGGTCCATTTTTACCCAAAGAGATTGAAATGGTCAAATGCAGGGATCTTGCCTTTATTCTAAGAGAAGAAATACCCGTTCCTTCCAGGAGATGGCAGTAGAGTAAGCGTTAAGTCAGCTCCCTGCCCTTGCCTTCGCGTTGCCGAGAATACAGCACTGGATGGATTTCTATTCTTGCGGTCCCACTTCACACAGACCCAGGTTTGTGACAACTGTGCTTGGCACATTCATGATGGGCTCCACGGAGAGATAGAAGCCATAAGGGGCTTTGCCGTGATGCGAGGGAAAGTAGGGCAAGGAAGGCCCCTGCAGAAATAATGAGAACAGGCAGGGCGCGGTGGCTCAAGCCTGTAATCCCAGCACTTTGGGAGGCCAAGACGGGCGGATCACGAGGTCAGGAGATCGAGACCATCCTGCCTAACACGGTGAAACCCCGTCTCTACTAAAAATACAAAAAATTAGCCGGGCGAGGTGGCGGCGCCTGTAGTCCCAACTACTCGGGAGGCTGAGGCAGGAGAATGGCGTGAACCCGGGAGGCGGAGCTTGTAGTGAGCTGAGATCCGGCCACTGGGTGACAGAGCAAGACTCCAAAAAAAAAAAAAAAAAAAAAAAAAAAGAAATAATGAGAACATTGCAGATGGAGGAGCGCAGGGGTGGGATGAGCTGAGGAGGAGGAGAAACACCGGCAGGAGGTCGGAGGTGGAGGGATTGTCACAAGGGGGCTGTTCCCTCCTGGCGGGCTCTAAAGCAATCAGTTTGGTTTGGTCATCCCGGTCTGCACTTTCCACTGGGGTGAGCTTTGGAGAAAGGACTGCACGTGCTGGGAACAGTGCTCTGGTCCCACCCGCTTCAGGTCTGTCAGCCCCAGTAGCAGGCCCGTCTTCAGTCTTCATGTCTGTCTTCGTTATGGGCTAAGCACCGGGCAGGGCACTCTCTGGCAGTGGAGATTTGCCGTAGCAGGGAGTAAGTTCAAGTCAGGGGGACCTCCCGGGACGCCTTTTGGCTGACGAACCAAACCATGCTTTCCAGCTTTCCTCTGTGAGGATGCTAAAATCCTACTCTCTATCTGTCCCCTGTGTCTTTCTTCTCAATTAGTTTCTAACACGTCGGGGAAAGATGGGATGAGGGTGGTGGTGGTGATTTTAGGTCCCCAGCAACTTCTAACACCATCCCCAATTTTGTTTAGGGAAAAAGTCTTCTACTGGATAAAACTGGGTAGAGAAAAGAGAGTCTTTATGGGAATATCACCTGCTTTAGGGATTTGGGACAGAGAAGTTATTTTGTGCCAGGTGCTGGTTAAACACCATATCTATGACTGTATCTCTGTCTCTATCTCTCTGAATAAGTATCTATCTATCCATCTGTCTATCTATCTATCTATGCATCTATCTATCTATGTATCTATTCTTATTTAATTGTCACAACTCTATGAAGCAGATACTACCATTATCCCATTATTCATAGAGATGAAGAAATAGATACAAAGAAAGGTTAGATAAATTGCACAAGGTTGCAAAACTAGTAACCAGATTCTAGTCCAGAGTCCAGTTCACTTGACTCCAAAACCCACACACTAGATGACATGGTCTTGTTGGATTCCAGGCAGGTAGGTTTAAAGTCAAATAGGTATTATGGGAAGGCAAACCAGCATGTTCAGTGCAGGATCTTAATGAAGAATAATTCTGTGTGTGTGTGTGTGTGTGTATGTGTGTGTGTGTAATTGTGGTGTTAAGGGGTCAGGAGAGCAGGGAAAAGGAAAAGAAGAAAAAGCAGTTGGAGAACCAGCAAGCTGTGCTTCAGCTGAGCTAGGATTTAAAGAGTTGTACTCAGCCTGGCTGGGGCAATATTTAATAGTATGCTAAGGAAGAGAGGATGAGCTTCTTTCCAGAGGGTTGGACTTGAGTGCTCATGGGACATCTATGGGAGTTGCACTGGAATCAGTTAGAGACTTGATCTCCTAGTTCAGGTAAGAGGTCCTCACTTAACACTTAGGTTTGAGAATCATTTGCAGAGGTGGTGGCTGACATCATGGGAAGAAGTATGATTGAGCATGGGGCGTGTGCAGGGACGAAGCAGGTGAGGATGCAGGAGGAGTCAGGGAACCACAATGAGATGTCTGACTAAGCCAAAGAGGTGTAATTGACACCAGCAGGGTGCGATGAACCTTACATGGAGGAGGGAGGGGCTGGTTGGCTCAGACACTCCAGAAAGGTCCAGTGTGTGACTGCATGTTTCTCCAGCTTAGATCTTCCCTGGACTCTAGACTCACACATCCGGATGTACATTAGGCCTCTCAAACCTACTTATCCAAAAGCAAACTGATCATCTCCCAAGCCTGCTCCTCCTGTTGTCTTCAGCATCTCAGTAAATCCCTCCTCTCCCCGGCTTCTTCTTTTCCATATCTTGCATTCAATCTATCTTCAAATATTGTGAACTCAGTGTTTATGTATCCAGGTATACCCTAAGTCTGACCACTTTTTGCAACCCCCGTGTCCACCAGACTGGCCCAAGCACATTTTCCAGGTTATTGCACCAACCTCTCAATTCATCTCCTGCTTCCATTCTTGCCATATTGCTGTCCCACAACATGGCAGACAGTTGGTGTATTAGTCCGTTTTCATACTGCTATGAAGAGATACGTGAGACTGGATAATTTATAAAGAAAAAGAGGTTTAATGGACTCAAAGTTCCACGTGGCTGAGGAGGTCTCACAATCATGGTGGAAGGCAAAGGAGGAGCAAAGACACATCTTGCGTGGTGGCAGGGAAGATAGTGTGTGCAGGGGTAATGCCCTTTATCAGACCATGAGATCTCATGAGACTTATTCACTATCATGAGAACAGCATGGGGGAAACTGCTCTCATTATTCAGTTACCTCCCACCGGGATTATGGGAGCTACAATTCAAGATGAGATTTGGGTGGGGACACAGCCAAACCATATCAAATGGTTGCTGCAAAAATATAAGTCCAGACATGTGGCTCCTTTACCAAAAACCCTTGAGTGGTTGCCCATCTCATTCAGAGGAAACCCCTTAATAACAGAACTGCAAGGCAAGAGCCAGTGTCCTCCTGAGGGGACAGCCAAGGGTTAGAAGGTACCATGAGGTGAGACAGTCTGTTTACAGCCTGGCTGCTGAGGGATTTGTTTCAAATCCCAGTATTTGCTAGTCTCCTAACCTCTCATGTCTTTGCTAAAACCAATTTAACAATCCCAAGTACAGCTTACCCGAATAAAAGGAGATTCATTACTTTCAAACAAGAAGATGCTTGTTTCAGCGGAAACTTGGTAGTGTCAGGGGATGCCAATTGCAGCTTGTAATATCGTCTGAAAATAGTCAGGGTCTTCCTTGACATGTTGGCACACTCACTGGAGGCTGCCTGTCCTTCAGCCTCTGAGTGCTACCAGTAGTGCGCACTTCCTCAGAGGCCGGTGACCAAGGGAAGGCAACCCAAAGATCTGTAAGTTGGGCTACTTCAATAGCTTTTTTTTGTTTGGTCACTTTTGCAGAAGAGTAAGCTGTCCCTCAAAAGGACAGTTGGTCAGTTATTCACTGGTGACTCTCTGTCTCTCTCTCTTCTTGACCGAGTCTCGCTCTGTTGCCCAGGCTGGAGTGCAGTGGCGTGATTTCCACTCACTGCAAGCTCTGCCTCCCGGGTTCACGCCATTCTCCTGCCTCAGCCTCCCGAGTAGCTGGGACTACAGGCGCCTGCCACTACGCCTGGCTACTTTTTTTGTATTTTTTTAGTAGAGACGGGATTTCACCATGTTAGCCAGGATGGTCTGGATCTCCTGACATCGTGATCCGCCCACCTTGGCCTCCCAAAGTGCTGGGATTACAGGTGTAAGCCATCGCACCCGGCTGTCATCTAGGTCACTTCTAACCAGACTTACAAAAATAACACAGCCCTAGTGTGCAGAAAGTATCTGTGGAGAAGACTAATGCCCAGTAATTGTTTGTTGAATGGAGGCAGGGAAGTTTAAGCTGCTTGCATGAGAAAATGAGAGGAATTAGATTTTGCTGTTGAAAAGCAGGAGTAGGGGAGAAGGGTGAGAGGGAGCAGAGAAGGGAGGAGGTGGAGACTGTAAGATACCGAAGGTGGGCTGGGGACCCTGAAGATATGGAAGGGTTGTTGGGTGACACTTTATGAAGGGAGGGCCCTGACATTTAACTTGAAGGTATTTTGTTACGTTGACATTAACCACTCTTCTGTCTCCTCTCTTGAAATATAGGGGAAAGCCTACTGTACGCATGAACACTTTGTGCTTTGTGCATGTGTGAGGTGTGTGTGTAAGCTGTGTGTGTGAGGGAGTGTGAATGTAAGAGAATGTGTGTGTGTGAGAGAGTGTACATAAAGGTTGGGCATGTGAGAGAGTATGAGTGTAGTATGTGCGTGTATTTGTGTATGAGTGTGTGAGTACATGTGTGTAGAGTGTGAGTGTGCATGAGCATGTGAGAGTGTACGAGTATGTGAGTGTGTGTATATATGAGTGTGCATGTATTTATGTGTGAGAACGTAAGTGTAAGTGCGTATGTGTGAGTGTGAGCGTATATGTATGCAAGTGTGTATGCAAATTAAGAAAGGGCTGAGCTTTGTATTGGGTTTTAGCAATGCTGTGGAACAGTGATGGGAAACAGAAGTGTGAGGGGTTAGCCTCAGGGTTCTGGCGGTTGGTTTCCGCTGGGATTCGAATTGATCTCATTCAAGTCCACGGGTTAAGGAAGACTTAAGTAAGCTCCCAGCACAGGGCTGACTTACAGTAAGCCAATAAAAAGAGGTCAGAGCACCCATGGAGGAGTCAAAAGAGGACAAGGAATCAGTTTCTCTGCATCCCAGCCCTAATTCTGTATCTGTCTGTTGAATCTTGGCCAAATATTTCTCCCTCTTTGGGCCTTAGTTCCTTCCTATGTAAAATTAAGACTTTGGACCATGTATGATCTTTAAGCCCTTTTCAGCTTTAACACTCCTTTGGATAGAGTTTTAGAATTTATTTTTATCAATTTTTATGAGCCCTAGTTTCCTGGCAAATTGGGATAATAATCTGCCTAAGAGCTGTTATGAAGATCAATTGAAATCATATTTGGAAATGGACTTTGCAAACTGCAATGCATTCTAAAAATGTTAGTTCTCATTATTGCTATGATAATGTCATGATCAGGTCAATGTATTATGAAGAAACTATGTTTGAAATCATTATGTGCAAATGGAAACCAATTGTGTTTGAGTCACACTGTCTGTTTTATAAAAGGTAAAGACAGGTGCACGGAGTATACTTGCAATGCTTTGGATGCTCACCCAATGAACAGAGATGTTATTTTTCTGGGGAGGGAGGAGGCAGGAGGCAGGAGAGTGACTGGAAGTGTGTGGCTGACAGGCAATTAATAATTCCAATAGGCACATGGTGTTATTCTGCAGGGCACCCTGCCTCTGGTAACCCATCAATAAAATATTGGGTTCAGTTGTTTGGAGCCTATAGCTAATCTGAGAGCAACATTCTCATTTGGAAATGCTGGTTGTCACAGGCACCAGAGTGTCAGAAAAGTCTATGGGTCTGGAATAAAAATATCAGGGAAGGAAATGAATTTAAACACCCCTTCTCTTAGTGCATCCAAAAGGGCAGGGTATGGCCTTGAAATCTGGGTCATCAGTGGTTACTATGGCCCTGGGAAAATTATCTCTCTACTTAAAGGGGAGCTCCAAACAGGGGTGTCTGTTGGGCAGGGCTCCTCTGAAAGATGTCCATCCATTCTAGGAGTGGTCCAGACCTCTGACTCATGGTTTAATCAGCAAAGTTCAAGTGAAATCTTTTGCATTTTTAAAAGTAAACCCGTGTTTCACTTTTGCTTAACTGTCACTTTTTTCATTATTAAAGTAACACATACTTATTAAAGAATATTTTGCAAATACAGACAAGTAAAAAAGACACAGAAAATGGCAGACGTTCACTATTTCAATAAAATCACTGTGTGCTTAATAACAGTAACGAGGCTGGGCACAGTGGCTCATACCTATAATCTCAGCACTTTGGGAGGCTGAGGTGGGCAAATTGCTTGAGCCCAGGAGTTTGAGACCAGCCTGAGCAACATAGCAAAACCCTGTCTTTACAAAAATACAAACATTAGCTGGGTATGGTAGCAAGGGCCTATAGTCTCAGCTACTCAGGGGGCTGAGATGGGAGAATCACCTGAGCCTGGGAAGGCTAATGTTGCTGTGAGTGGCGATCTTGCCACTGCATTCCAGCCTGGGCCACAGAATGAGACCCTGTCTCAAAAGCAAAACAAAACACAACACCAGCCACAATAAGCAGTATTTGAGTGCAGCAGAAGGCCAAGCTAAAGTGCTTGAAATGTATCACTGTCTGTTATCTTTAGGGCAGCCTAATGAAGTGCTGTGGGCTGACAATCTTGTATCCACAAGTTCAAAATTCAAAGAGCTCTGAAAGCTAAAGTTTGTTTTGTGACTAATTTGGGAGCAAAAAACGAGTCCTGTTAAGAAACATCAGTTTGCTACTTGGTGTAAGTAGTTATTTATTTACAACATTATTAACAAGCTTAATTATTGTACACTGCCTCAGGCCCCTGGAGATGTTCCCTAGTACAGGGATATCTTGGAAATAATGTGGATTTGGTTCCAGATCAATACAATAAAGCATATATTACATAAAGTGAATCATGCACATTTTTTGGTTTCCCAGTGCATGTAAAAGTTATGTTTGTACTATACCATAGTCTATAAAGTTTGCAATAGCATTTTGTCTAAAAAAAAGTACCTACCTTAATTAAATATACTTTATTGTGGCTGGGCACAGTAGCTCATGCCTGTAATCCCAGCACTTTGGAAGGTGGAGGCATGTGGATCACCTGAGGTCAGGAGTTTGAGACCAGCCTGGCCAACATGGCAAAACCCCATCTCTACTAAAAATACAAAAAAGTTAGCTGGGCATGATGATGCATGCCTGTAGTCCCAGCTACTCGGGAGGCTGAGGCAGGAGAATCGCTTGAACCTCGGAGGTGGAGGTTGCAGTGAGCCAGAATTGTGCCATTGCACTCCAACCTGGGTGACAGAGTGAGACTCCATCTCAAGGAAAAAAACCTCAACTTTATTGCTCAAAAATTGCTAACAATCACCTGAGCCTTCAGTGAGCCGTAATCGTTCTGCTGGTGGAAGGTCTTGCCTTGATGTTGATGGCTGCTGACTGATCAAGGTCATGACTGCTGACAGTTGGGGTGGCTATGGCAGTTTCTTATTTATGCTAAATCCTTTGCTGTCATTTCAACAATCTTCACAGCATCTTCACCAGGAATATATTCCATTTCCAGAAACCACTTTCTTTAATCATCCGTAAGAAGCAGCTTCTCCTCTGTTGAAGCTTTATCCTGAGATTGCAGCAATTCAGTCACATCTTCAGGCTGCACTTCTAATTCTAGTTCTCTTGCTATTTTCATCACATCTGAAGTTCTGGCCTCCTCTGAAGTCTTGAACCCCTCAAAATCATCCATGAGATTTGGATTCAGCTTCTCCCAAACTCCTGTTAATATCAATATTTTGACCTTCTTTCATGAATCATGAATGTTCTTAATGGTTTCTAGAAGGGTGAATCATTTCCAGAACATTTTCAAGTTATTTTGCCCAGATTCCTTGGAGGAATCACTATCTATGATGGCTACAGCCTCATGAAATATATTTATTAAATAATAATACTTGAAAGTGGAAATTACTCCCTGATCCATGGGTTGCAGAATGTATGTTGTGTAAGAAGGCACTAAAACAACATTAATCTCCTTGCACATCTTCTTCAGCATTCTTGGGTGACCAGGTGCCTTGTTCAATGAACAGTAATATTTTGAAAGGAATCTTGTTTTCTGAGCAATAGGTCTCAATAGTGGTCTTAAAATATTCAGTAAGTCATGCTGTAAACAGATGTGCTGTCATCCAGGCTTTGTTATTCCATTTATAGAAGACAGGCAGAGTGATTTAGCATAATTCTTAAGGGCCCTAGGATTTTCACAATGGTAAATAAGTACTGGCTTTAAATTCAAGTCACTAGTTGCATTAGTTCCTAACAAGAGAATCAGATAGTCCCTTGAAGCTTTAAAGCCAGGCATTGACTTCTCTCTCACTATGAAAGTCCTAGTTGTTATCTACTTCCAAAATAAGACTGCTTCTTCTACATTGAAAATCTGCTATTTAGTGTAGTTGCCTTCATCAGTGATTTTAGCTAGATTTTCTGGATGACTTGCTGCTACTTCTGTATCAGGATTTGCTGCTTCACCTTCCTTTTTTCTGTTGTGGAGATGGCTTCTTTCCTTAAACCTCAGGAACCAATTTCTGCTAGCTTCAAACTTTCTTCTGCAGCTTTCTCATCCCTCTCATCCCTCAGAAAATTACAGAGTTAGGGTCTTGCTCTGGGTTAGGTTTTTGCTTAAAGAAATATTGTAGCTGGTTAGATATTCTATTTAGACCACTAAAGCTTTCTCTATATCAGCAATAGGGCTCTTTCACTTATTTATTTTTTATCATTCCTCTGTTCACTGGAGCAGCACTTTTAACTTTCTTCAATAATGTTTCCTTTGCACTCGTGACTTGGCTGTTTGGTGCAAGAGGGCTAGATTTCAGCCTGTCTTGGATTTAGATGTGTCATCCTCACTAAGCTTAATTATTTCTAGCTTTTGATTTAAAATGAGAGGTGTGAGGCTCTGTTGTGGTTTGACTGTGTTTCCATTCAAATCTCATCTTGAATTACAACTTCCATAATTCCCATGTGTTGTGGGAGGAACTTGGTGGGAGGTGATTGAATCATGAGGGTGGATCTTTCCTGTGCTGTTCTCATGATAGTGAATGAGTCTCAGGAGATCTGATGGTTTTAAAAACGGGAGGTTCCCTACACAAGCTCTCCATTTGCCTGCCACCATCCATATAAGATATGACTCCATAAAACCTCTTGCTTTTGTAAATTGCCCTGTCTCAGGTATTTCTTTATTAGCAGCATGAAAATGGACTAATGCACTAAATAGTTACCAGTAGAGTGGGGTGCTGCTGAAAAGGGGCCCAAAACATGGAAGTGACTTTGGAACTGGGTAACAGGCAGAAGTTGAAACAGTTTAGAGGGTTCAGAAGAAGACAGGATATTCCTAGACACTTGTTGAAGTTCTAGACATTTGTTGGAGCTTCCTAGACACTTGAATGACTTTGATGAAAATGCTGATAGTAATATGAACAATAAGGTCCATGCTGAGGTGGTCTTAGATGGAGATGAAAAACTTATTGGGAACTGGAGCAAAGGTGATTCTTGTTATGTTTTAGCAAAGATACTGGCAGCATTTTGTCCCTGTCCTAGAGATTTGTGGAACTTTGAACTTGAGAGATCTGATTTAGGGTATTTGGTGGAAGAAATTTCTAAGCAGCAAAGCATTCAAGAGGTGATGTGGGTTCTGTTAAAGGCATTCAACTTTATAAGGGAAGCAGAGCATGCAGGTTCAGAAAATTTGCAGCTTGACATTGTGATAGAAGAAAAAAGGCCCATTTTCTGAGGAGAAATTCAAGCCACTTGCAGAAATTTGCATAAGTAATGAGGATCTAAATATTAATCCCCAAGACAATGGGGAAAATGTCTTCAGGGCATTGCAGAGGTCTTCACAGCAGCTCCCTCCATCACAGGCCCAGAGGCCTAGGAGGAAAAAATGGTTCTGTGGGTCAGGCCCATGGTTCCCATGCTGTGTGCAGTCTAGGGACTTGGTGTCCTGCATCTCAACCACTCCAGCCATGACTAAATGGAGCCAAGATACAGCTCAGGCCATGGATTCAGAGGTGCAAGCCTCAAGCCTTGGCAACTTCTATGCGATGTTGAGTCTGTGGGTGCACAGAAGTCAAGAATTGAGGTTTGGGAAACTGCCTAAATTTCAGAGGATGTATGGAAATGCTTGGATGTCCAGGCAGAAGTTTGCTGCAGGAGTGGAGCTTTCATGGAGAACCTCTGCTAGGGCAGGGCAGAAGGGAAATGTGGGGTTGGAGCCCCTACACAGAGTGCCTACTGGGACACCACCTAGTGGAGCTGTGAGAAGAGGACTACCATCCTCCAGACCCCAGAATAGTAGATCCACTGACAGTTTGCACTGTGTGCCTGGAAAAGCCACAGACACTCAACACCAGCCAACTCTGCAGAGCCACAGGGGCAGAGTTGCCCAACACCATGGGAACCCACCTCTTGCATTAATGTGACCTGGACGCAAGACATGGAATCAAAGGAGATCATTTTGAAGCTTTAAAATTTGACTGCCCTGCTGGATTTTGGACTTGCATGGGGCCTGTAGCCTTTTTGTTTTGGCCAATTTCTCTAATTTGGAATGGCTGTATTTACCCAATGCCTATGCCTCCATCGTATCTAAGAACTAACTAACTTGCTTTCGATTTTACAGGCTCATAGGTGGAAGAGACTTGCCTTGTCTCAAATGTAACATTGGATGTTGGACTTTTGAGTAAATGCTGAAATCAGTTAAAACTTTGGGGGACTGTTGGGAAGGCATGATTAGTTTTGAAATGTGAGGACTTGAGATTTGGGAGGGGTTAGGTGTGGAATGATATAATTTGGGTGTGTCCTCACCCAAATATCATCTTGAATTGTAACTCCCACAATTCCCATATCATGGGAGGAACCCAGTGAGAAGTGATTGAATTATGGGAATGGGTCTTTCCTGTGCTGTTCTCCTTCATAGTGAAGGAGTCTCATAAGATCTGATGGTTTTAAAAATGGGAGTTTCCCTGAACAAACTCCCTCTTTGCCTGCTGCCATGCAGGTAAGATGTGACTTGCTCCTCCTTGCCTTCCACCACGATTGTGAGGCCTCCCTAGCCATGCAGAACTCTAGGTCCATGAAACCTCTTTATTTTGCAAATTGCCCAGTCTTGGGTATGTCTTTATCAGCAGCATGAAAACGAATTAACACAGGTTCTTGAATTATTAGAGGCCATTGTAGGGTTATGAATTGGGCTAATTTCAATATTGTTGTGTCTCAGGAAATAGGGAGACCCAAGAAGAGACAGCAAGGTTGGGGAATGGCTGATCAGCGGAGCAGCTAGAGGACACAGGACATTTATCAATTAAATTTGCCATCTTATATGGGTGCAGTTTGTGGCACCCCAAAAAGAATACATAGTGACATTAAAGATCACTGGCCACAAATAAGCATAACACATATAATAATAATGAAAAAGTTTGAAATATGGCAAGAATCTCCAAAATGTGACACAGAGACACAAAGGAAGCACATGCATTGGAAAAATGACTGTGCCAGACTTGCTTGAGGCAGGGTTGCCACAAACCTTCAATTTGTTAAAAAAATGCAATATCTGTGAAATACATAAAGTGAAGTGAAATAGAATGATATATTTCTGTATATGGTATGTTTCCCATACTTTTCAAGTCTTAAAACTTCGGGATTCTAAATCACAACAGCTTCCTTTCTGATGCGCAGGTGGTAGGAAAAGAGTCTGGGGCACACAGAGGTCCTGCTGCATGCCCAGCATCAAACAGCTGGTAAGTGATAGATACAGGATTCAAACCAAGGCCTGTGCACCTCAAGAAGCTGCCTCTGAATGGTTAGCCCAGTACTTCCTGACCTTTTTCATATCACAGGGCAGAAAGAAAATAAAAATTGTTGTTTAACGCATTGGGGGAAGAGGATGAAGCTGTTTGGGATCAGGACAAGTGGCCCCAGGCTGAATGGCTGTCATTCCAGAGTTTTGCACAGCTCACCCATTCACACAATCTGCAGCATGCAAGTGGGGAGTCTGCTCAGACAGCCAACTTTCATTTAATGAACATTATTCACCCCCTTACAAGGTTAAACAGTGGTGTTTAAGGACAGGGCTCTTGAGCTAGACCACCTGGTTTTGAATACCTATTTTCCAGTTGTTAGACCTTGGGTGAGTTGCTCAAGCTTTTTGTGCCTCAGTTTCCTCATTTGTAAAATGGAGATGACAGCATAGTTGTAACTTCCAGTTGAAAGCAGCTACACTCCCATGGTTCCTAAAGAAGAAAGGAAGTGGTGAAACGTGTGGGGGCATTTCCGAGCTCAAGGTGACCCACATGGCTTTATGTGATGGCAGATTGGGAGGCAGCAGCTCCTCAAACCCAGTCCTTGAATGAAAGCTGCAGATACCCTTGCCCATTCTCTAGGCAAGGCTATGCTTGTCTGATGGGAGACTGCTTTTCCTACACAGACTGATGAATGGTGGAGGACCCACCTGAATCAGCTCCCAGAAGGGTAAGTCAAGAATACAGAGCTGTTGAGAAAGCCTCAACTAAACCTTATTGAATTTCTCCTTGTATTTCAGCATTTTGGGAATCATTTCCTTGGCATGTGTTTATCCTTGACATTTCTGAAATCAAACCCCACATCTCACAGGCATAGTTCAGAGAAGGAAAAGGTAACATTGATATCCCTGTCTAAAATACTATGCCAGATTTCCCAGAAATCACTTGACATTTCAGGTTCTTTTAGTAAATGAGCTGAATGGACCAAAAAAGTAGGTAAACAGAAACATACCTCTAATTCAGGAAGACCATGTGTCTTCATGGCCCCCTCTAGACTCATGCAAGGCCCAAGAAGAGGCTTGTTTTCTTAGCTGTTCAACCACAAGCCAGTTTATGGTTCTCTTGTCCTTTTACCTTAGTATGGAAAGACTACATCTGCTGGTGCCAATGAATGTGGTGATCTAGAGGGAAGGGACTCAATGCTTTGGTGCTGGATGAATTGGAGTAGAGGCCAGATGCCCACTTGATGGGCTCCTTGGCAATCTGATGGGAATTCTCAGCATCATCATGTCCCCTTGCTCCTCTCTTTCCTGGAGTCCTGGAAGTCACACCTCCCAGACCCAGGATGGAGTGTCCACCTCCTCCCTATGTTGTATCTTGAGGTTTGACATCATTGAGCCAGGAACAGGTTCTGGGTGAAGCCTTACAGTGGTAACCCCACTGTCACCCCCAAATTGGTAGCATCCACATGCCTGATGGTTCTTACCTTAGTTTCTGCCTAGTTATCCTTGCCTAGGGTCAAATTCTTCTAGTCCAGGGACTTTGTCCTGAGTCCTAACTCAGGGTTTAGAAACGAAGCCTTTCCCTACTAGCCTCTCTTCTTGGGGGTGGATCCAGCTCACTGTGGCTTGTCCGCTTACTGGAGTCTCTGCTGATACTGGCTGCGGCTTTGAGATGGGCCTTATGCTCTGGGGTAGACCAAAGCTTGATGATCCACATCAAGTTTTCTGTTTTTTAGATACTGTGCCTTCACAGCCTAACTACCTTTTGGAGAGCAGCCTTTTCGCTAGCTTTGTTTGCCAAGCCTTGACCTACCTGAGCTCAGCTCCCCACCTGCATCTGGTGGTTCCAAGTCTCAGCAGGCATAAAGCTTTACTTTGTTTAAATGTCCTCAGTCTGTTGGACTGAACAACCCATGGAGCTTTTCTGACCTGGGATCCTCTGAGTCTATGAAGGCTGTAACAGCCTCTGGCATTGGTGGAGGGCTTTACAGTATGCTGAGGCTTTTTGCAGGTCATCTTCACATTCCATTGGGGCCTTGCATGAATTTGGAGGTGGGATACTTCTTTGATGTGTATATAGTTTCCTAGAGCAAACAGCATCCCAAATGTGGTTCAAAGTTCAACGTTTAGCTGAACCTCAATTCCCTCTCTGCTTTGTGCCTCAAGAGAAGACAGCTTTACTTCTAACATTAGGGTCCCACTTGAGATACCCCAGGTAGGTATTTTTTTGAGGGTATATCTCCTGTGGATTTGTTACCTGGGGCTAAGTTTCTTTTAAATGAGATGGTGTTCAGAGTCAAGTGTTTAGAGAATGACTGGGATTTTGTAATTTTCATTCAATTACGTAAACCTTGTACCTCCAACATAGTGTTTATCAGAATAGCTTAGTGCTTATAAACATGGACTCTGGGCTCAGAAAGACTCAGGTACCTGTGGCATAGGCAATTCCATTTCACTTTTCCTTTTGGTAATGGAACACAGGAATAATCCATTCCCTAACTTCCCCTGCAGTGAAGTGGGACAGAAAGATGATGTATGCCTGGTAGCTAAGACCTTTTAAGTAATTCTCATTTCTTTCCCTTTTTTCTCCTCAGTTGGCTGGATAGAGAGGACCAAGAAGAGAACTCCAATGCAGGAGGAGGTTAGGCCCCCCAAAAACTGCATGGGAGACCCCTTGACACATATCCAATAGAACATGAGCAAGAAATACATATCTTATTGTGTTTTAGCCACTAAGATTGGGAGTTATTTGTTATGGCAGTTGGCCTTTATTGAATAATACAGTTATGAGGCTAGTTCTACAACTAACTACATGACCTTGGCCAAATCCTTGAATTTTTCTGGGCCTTCTCATCTGTATGAAATTTTCCTGGCAGTCTTGTGGTCATAAGCACGTAGGTGTCTTCCAGGAAACAGTATGCTTGTCCACAGTAACTCACTTACCCATTGCCTTTCTCATTGTTCCCCCAAAGTACTGGACTTGATCTGGGCTTTTGTACTTGCTGTTACTTTTTCTTATGAAACTTTTCTCTCAGGTCTTATGGATCACCTCTTTCTCCTTATATAGGGCCAATCTTTGACATCACATCTTCAAAAAAGCCTTCCCTGGTGACTCAGTTAAATCAGCATCCCTCTCCTCCCATTCTTTATCCCAAGTGGCCAACTTAATTTTCTTTGTCGCCTCTACTTCTATCTGAAAGCAGATTATTTATATATTGGTTAATAAGAATATTATATATTATTCCCCAACCAGAATGTTAGCTCTATAAGGGAAACACTTTTGCTAGGATTTCCCTGGAGCATAGGAAAGACATAGGAACATTGTAGGTGCTCAGTAAATACTGATGAATGTACAGGTCAAATGCTGTTAGGATTACAGGAGGTCATTATGTAAAAAATTTGGCACTTGACCTGGTACATGGCACGTGCTCAAAAATAGCAGATGGTGGTGAGTATCTGATTGTATGGAATTTCTGTTCACTTCACATGTCCCTATTTTCCACCTAGTTGTAAGTCTCTCAAACTCTCAAAGTCAGAAACTAGATCTCATTTATCTCTGCTTCCCAATGAACCTTGTACACAAGAGGTGACCAATAAATATTTGTGAAGGGAACATTTGAAGAGAACCTCAAATTGTGTCCTTGATCTGGTACATTCAAAGACCAATGAAACCATCCTTGTTCTAAAAAAAAGTAAACCTTTTTATTAGTATATTTATTTTATATATAAAAGAAATACAAAAAAAAGAAACACAAAGAAAATGCTTTTATGGCAAATCAGATTTGTCGGTGCCTTCAGCTTGGGCTCCAGGCTCCGTCCCGCTGGGTGACAACAAAGTCCGCCGGTTATAATGACCCTTGATGATTCCTGTGTTGTTGTTCTCATGGAGTAGCTGCTTCTGCCTTTGCCTATTGAGGGACTGGACAAGTCCCAGGACAACCGCAGCCAGGGAGTACTGCCCAGGCAGTCTTCTTGGGGGCAAGATGAATGGGTTGGGTTGGACTCTTCCCAGCAGAAAGTACGTTTTGATTTTTCCTTCCTGTTCACTGATGCCCTTCACATAGATCTCCCCTCGGTAATCAAAGGCAAAGCCCTGGTCCTTCAGGATGAGATAGGTCTCCTCTGGGACTTGGATCCGGCCACTAACCCCTGTGCTGTCCATTCGGCTTGCCAGGTTCACAGTTTTGCCCCAAATATCATACTGTGGTTTCTTAGCGCCGATAACGCCAGCTACCACTGAGCCATGGCTGATGCCTAGGGGGTGAACCAAAGGAGCAAGAAGTCAGAGGCAGAAGAGGTACACTGGGGGTGTCAGAGGGAGAAGAGGGACATTGGGGTGTCTGGACCCCTCCCTGGGATAGTGATCACTATGTGTGAGGTCTCTGTGGATGAACGGGAGGGTTCAGATCCTGCCCCCAGTCACTTATTAGATTACCTATTTGGACCTCACTTTTCTCATCAATAGACTGGAAATAATTAAAGGAAGATTTAGTGAGATCATATAAATAAAACCACTGTGGCATAGTGCCTGGCAACCAGTGAGTGTTCAATTGAATATAATTATTATTTTCATATGAACACTGACTTGTCTCAGTCTATGGGATGATCAGAGCATGGACCAGAAGTCAGGACCCTGGGATCTCCTGCTTCTACTGACACAGTGCTCTGAGAGTCTGGACAGACATTTTTCCTCTCTGTTTTAGCCTAGGTCCTCAGTATCATTCCCTTGGTCCATGGCGATGGCTTTCTAACTGTCCTCCCTGTCTCCTCCCTTGTCCCCTTGACCTCATCCTCCATACTGCTGCAGGAGCAGGAGAGCTCTTTCTGATCAAGTTGCACATCTGATCAAGTTATGACCCACTTAAATATCTTCCAGGGCCCCTTTCACTTACAGGATAAAGCCAATGATCCTTAGAATCACAATCAAGAACCTCTCTCATATGGCTTTTGCCTGATTTTCCAGCCTCATTTGTCCCACTCTCTTCCTTACTGCTGCGTTATAGCCACACTGAACTGCTGGAGTTTTCCTAACCTTCCAGCCAGTTACCCACCTTTGTGCCTTTGTCCTGACTTTCTCCGTGCTTGGGCTATTACTTCCCCACACTTCCACAGTTTATCTGGTAAATACTTTTAAAGACAGTTTCAGTGCCTCCTTTGCTAGGAAACACAGAATTCTAGAAATGGTAGCATTTCACCAAACATGTTAGTGGGCATGTGTGTCTCTAATAGACACAATTATTTCATTCTACAAACATTGACTAGACACTTGCTATGAGCCAGGTACAGTCCTAGGCACTGGGGATATGGTGGGAAAGGAAAGAAATACAGCCCTGGTCCCCATGGAATTTACCTTCTACTGGGGAGAGATAGAAAATAATTTTACAGGCCGGGCGCGGTGGCTCAAGCCTGTAATCCCAGCACTTTGGGAGGCCGAGATGGGCGGATCACGAGGTCAGGAGATCGAGACCATCCTGGCTAACATGGTGAAACCCCGTCTCTACTAAAAAATACAAAACACTAGCCGAGTGAGGTGGCGGGCGCCTGTAGTCCCAGCTACTTGGGAGGCTGAGGCAGGAGAATAGCGTAAACCCGGGAGGCGGAGTTTGCAGTGAGCTGAGATCTGGCCACTGCACTCCAGCCCGGGTGACAGAGCAAGACTCCGTCTCAAAAAAAAAAAAAAAAAAAAAAAAAAAAAAAAAAAAAAAAATAATAATAATAATAATAATAATTTTACAAATGTAACATAATATTAATGAGTGATTAGGACTACAAAGAAAAATCAATGAGGGTAAAAGAATGGAGAAAGATGAAAGAGTATATTTTGGAGTAAGGGGGTTAGCAAAGACCTTGTTGAGGAGAGATTTGAAGAAAGTGGTGGGAATAGCCATGCAGGTATCTGGGTAAGATTATTCCAAGCCGAGGCAAAAGCAAGACACACAAACACACTGATATAATTGACTGGAAATTTGAAAATCTCACTCTATAGAGTACATGGGAATCACAATGATAGTTAGCTCTTTAAAATTTGCAGAGGACTTTGACAGCCAATATCCCATTTGATTCTCGTATTATTATTGTGAGGTAGGGAGGCAGAGGAGGTAATAATTTAACACCCAGCTTACATAGGAGGAAACAGAGACACAGAAGGTTTAAATGATTCACCCAAAGTGTTACAGCAGACCCAAAACACAAATTGAGATGCTTAATTCATTTGGGAAGTTAATTTTCCAACATCTGAGATCAGTGAAACTATATTAGGAGTATAATATGTCATGACAAGGGTTGACCCTGATTTGGCAACATCTTCAGAATTTACTTAGACTCTCTCTGCTCATCATTATGGTTCCCTTTTTATTCCTGGTTTAATTGTGTAGTCAACAATTTCAGAAATGACATTGATAAGATTGATGGAAGCTGTGGGAACAAGCCTTGAACATCCCATCCATAGATCAAAAACATAAAATATAAGCCCTTAAATGCAAAGAACATAAGACATATGGCATTCCTTAGATCTGACAAGTCAGGTATTGGTATTTCTTGACCTCTTTTTCTTGAAAGCTGCTAAGGTAGAAGCAGATAAAGTAAAATGGCATATCAGCCAGAAGATGTCTACGATGTGAGAACTGTAGCAAAAGTTATTTTAAACTGCACTCTGGCAGCCAAAATGTCATTGTCTCAGAGTTAGGAAATGCTGGAGCTGCTGCTGGTGTGACTGTTTGGCTGTGTGATCTTAGGCTAGTTACTCCCTTTTTCTACGCCCATGTTTACTCATCTACAAAATGAGAATGTGGACTAGACGGGGGTTTTCAGACTGCATTTTAGGAGATCA
Source organism: Colobus angolensis palliatus (assembly GCF_000951035.1). Taxonomy (NCBI): domain Eukaryota; kingdom Metazoa; phylum Chordata; class Mammalia; order Primates; family Cercopithecidae; genus Colobus; species Colobus angolensis. The sequence continues at coordinate 14,507,792 of NW_012114821.1, read as the reverse complement.
TTGAGGCTCAGTAGAGATGTGGAAGGAATGGCAAATTATAAAGGATTATTATTGATTGCAGTGATTATTGTTATGTTGTTGCTTTGCACAATGGTGTCTTTAAGCCCAAAGAAAGGGCGAGCTTTGTAGCTGAGTAAAGCCTGTCCCTGGAAATATATTATCTACCATCCCCAGGAGTAGAATCGTGCTTTTGTTCTGAAGGAATTATCCTGAAGACTCTGAGAGCAATACAATGACCACGAGCATTGAGCTACCCGGGAGTCAGAATTAAATGACTGATTAGTCAGCTACATCTCTATGCACGACCTTGCATGGGCGGGCAAGTTGGAAGAGAGTTTCACAATAGTCTAGCATTTGCCAAAGACTGGCTGCTTTGTATTTCTGCACACAAGCCAGGATCCTACTCTTGTTTCCAGCATCTCGACTGAGAGGAAACTAAGAAAAGACCTGAGCTGACCCTGTCTCTATCCTTGGCAGGGTCATGCTAGGTCTATTGCATTCTGCAGGAAAAAGCTTCCCTGGATTGGTGCCCAAGGCAGGGGAGGGTCTGTCAGAGCAAGGTCAGCTGGCTCTATCAGGCCCCACCTGCAGCTGCTACTCACCAATCCGGAGTTCAAAATTGTTGAATGAATGCTTGTTGATCTCCTGTATGCTTTCTGTCAGGGCGAGTGAGAAGTCAGCCAGAGCACACAAATGTTCCCACTTGTCTTCACATTGCTGAAGCAAACACAAGGAGAAGAATTCATTTAATGTGGAATGTGGGGAACATTAACATTTCTGCAGCAGGGGCTTTACATACCAATCCAACCCTACCTGCACATCCCTTAAAGGAAATAATCATGTGGGTGAGCCCCTCTACCCTCAAGTCACTGGTATCTCAGAACATGGGAAGACATGATATTTGCTTGCAAGAGTGTAGTATATGTGGGTCATTGTGTTCCTTCATCCACATCTACACCTGTCTGTTCAGGTTGATGTAGCATCAATTCCTGAGTGTATGCTCACTGGTGTGTGTGTGAATGGGTGTGAGTGTATGTGTGTATGTGCGTGTGTGTTGGGGGTGTGTGGGTATGTATGTGTGTGTGTGTGTATGCTCCCATGTATGTGTAGCTTTTCCAATCTAAGAACTAGTTTCTTTGAATTACTCACAGTGTGTGTTCAAGGGATACATTTGCTTACAAAACTCCTAAGGGAAGTGCTGCATAAGGCTCTGGGCCTCTCTGAACCTCAGTTTCCAAATCTATAAAATGGGGTAAGCATACTTGCCCTTCCTACTTCGTAGGTATTGAATGACATTTTTTATATGAGAGAACTTTGTGCCCCTGTAGAACAGAGGTTAGCAAATAGTTTCAATAAAGGCCAGATAGCCAATATTTTAAGCTTTGTGAACTATATGGTCTTTGTTGTGACCCTCAACATTGCCATTTTAGCTTGAAAGGAGCAATAGGCAAAATATGAATAAATGGGCATGACTGTGTTCCAATGAAGTTTTATTTATAAAAACAGAGGGTGGGCCAGATTTGACCTGTGGGCTGTAGTTTTCTGATCCCTGCTGCACACATACCAAATAATAACCAGCCTGAGTTTTGTCCCAGATAGTCATTCTTGAAGTATTTTATTGTTTTTAGTTGGAAAAAAGCATAGGAAGGATTGGAAGAAATTGATGAGAATTCCATTTCCCCAAGTATCTGGACTCATATTCATTTAACACTAACTGAGGACTTTACTAGATGCAAGGCTCTGTTTGGGGAGCATGACATTATCTGAGATAATTCATCCATTAACCCTGAAAGGTAGACAGTGTTGCTATTTAACACCAGTGCCTGGAACACAGTCAACACTCCAAAAAGCAGCAGGTATTATTATTATTATTATGTAAGACTGTTGAAAGACAAAATAAAAATAAGAAAAAAGAAGCAAGTATTAGGGGTTTAGTAAGATCCACAATGAACTCACAATAGGGTATTTCTTGGCTCTTGATTTTGTTCAAGGGAACAATGAGGTTCAGAACAAAGCCTAGAAGTTTCTCAAAAAAGCAGCATGGCTTCATCTGGTAGACTCTACTTACCTTGGGGGCAAATCCACATCACATAACTATTACAATCCAGTCCATTAGATTTTCTCCCTATCTGTCCCCAAGGATCTTGGCGACAGAGGCTTCACCACCATCGGTGACATGACAACAGCAAGACCCCTGCATTGCGTTGTGGCTGAGTCCAAAGAGTCTTTTACCTGTTTTTCAGGTGACAGGCCTGACACGGCCATGTAGGTGCTGCCAATGGTCTTAATCTTTTCAATGTCTTGAAATCGGTCTTCACCAAGCAACTGAAAGAGAGCCAGGCAATGGTGTTAGCCCTGGTGTTTATTCTTCCAGCAGCCTGGGCCTCCTGAAAACAGACCCCTGGCTCACAATGAGCTACCTCTGATGGTTCAGCATCCTCAAGTTATCTGCTTTTCTCTCTGAGAATCATGCTTTCAGCCAGTCACATATATTTGATGAGCACTTGCTAAGGGTCAGGAGTGGAGATGGGTGTAGCCTGGTACTCTTTAGGAGGTAGGTCTGCCCCTTCACATGTAAGTCAGATCCTGTTTCTGCTCCTCAAAACCCTGCTATGGCTTCCTGTTTTACTCAAGGTCAAAGCCAGTCTTCACTGTGACTTGCAAGACTTGCCAAGACCTGTCCCCTCTCTTTTTGTCTCCCTCTCTCACTCTGCTCCAGCTGCACTGATCTCCTTTGCCCCTTGCCACACTGACCTGAGAACAAGCCAAGCCTGCTTCAGCCTCAGGACTTCTGCACCTGTTGTTCTCTTGCTGGGCTACTCTTCCCTCTGACAACTGCATGGCTTACTCCCTCACCTCCTACAGGTCTTTCTTCAAATCCCATCTTTGCAGTGCAGTCTTCTTGACCACCATATTTAAAATTGAACACAGCATCCCATCCCCACATACATATTTTTTCTTCCTTCCCCACAGACATATTCTTATCTTTCTTCCACGTTTTACCTTCTCTCCTTAGCACTTATCCCTGATATTGCTTATTTATTGTCCTCTTCCTCATGGGAATGTAATATTCCTGGAGTACATATTTTCCTCTGTTGTGTTTACTACTCAGAACCTGGTCAGAGTGTAGAGATGAATGAATGAATAAATGATTAAATGAAAGAATGGATACAATCCTGGGACATTTCCTCTACCTTTACCTGCGATTTGGGTTTTAATGCTGAGGGAGGGAAACCTTGGTGTCTTATTAGCAACGGTGGTAGGCAGAATAATGCTTCCTGAACCTAGACCCCAAAGATGCCCATGTCTTAATTCCTGGAACCTGTGCATATGTCACTTTACATGGCAAAAGGGACTTTGCAGGTGTAATAAGGCAAAGGATCTTGAGGTGGGGAGGTTTCCTGGATTATCTGGATGGGCTCGATCTAATCGCAAGGTCATTATAAGTGAAAGAGGGAAGTAGGACAATCAGAGAAGGAGTTGTTATGGTGGAAGAAGAAGTCTGAGTGACCTGATTGCTTGCTTTGCAGATGGAGGGAGAAGGCAATGAATGAACGAATGCAGGTAGTCTCTAGAAGCAAGAAAAGGCAAAGAAACAGATTCTCCCCTAGAGCTTCTGGAAGGAGCACAGCCCTGTAAGATTCATTTTGGATTTCTGACCTCCAAACAGTAAGATTATAGATTTCTGTTGTTTCAAGCCACTAAATTTGTAGTCATTTGTTATAGCAGCAGCAGGAAACTAATACAGTAACTATTCATTGAGTTCTTATATGTTGGATAAACAAGATACATGAGCTCTACCAACCCAAGTAGAGGGAGGTCAGATGTTAAAAATAAATACACAAAACATGCCCTAGTTCAATTTTAATAGAGTTTATGTTGGAAACGTACAGGGTAGATGGATGAGGAGATCAGGCCATTTTGATCTAATCTGGAGGATCTTGGAAGGGATCCCTCAGCAAGTGATTTCCAGCTTCAGTTCTAAAGGGTGAGGAGGGGTTTTTCTAGCAGTGAGTGAATGAATTTGTGTGTGTTGGGGAAGCTGGGGTCATGGGAAGGGGAACATCCAGAAATAGGGGTCAGCATAGATGAGGTCTGGAGGTTGGGAAGAATGCACAGGAGGTCCAAAGAGTGAAGAAGAGGCCAGTTTGGCCACGGTGTGGTAAGCCAGGCTTTAAGTTGAAGGAAAGGAAATTCCTTTGAATTTCCCCAAAGTAATCTCTTGATGATGTAGTTTCCAGATCTATAGTACTCAGTTTACATGGTCACGCCCTTTCCCAAATTCTTGGGAACGGCATGGGCCAACAACTAGAACATGGTTCTGTGTGGTTCAGCACAGCTGGGTTGGGACTCCTCTGCTTTTACACTACATAATTTTTGGCTTCAAAGTCAAAACTAAATAGGAATAAATGTTGTTCTCATGAAGCTTATACTCTATTGTGGATGAAGAACAATCAAAAATAAATTTTATAGCAAGCTGTATGCCGATGGGAAAGATCTAGCAGAGAGGGTGATGGATGGAGTCAGGGACAAAGGGAGAATAGCTGCAGCAGCATGCCTAGGTGATAAGGGATGGGACCTATGTGTGCCTGTGGGGCTCGACCCTCACCAGGAGCCCTGACAGTTCCTCCCCATTCCTGGAGAGAAGGCATTTGTGTGCACTCAGGGGCAGGTGCAGGTAAGAGGAGTGGGCTGGAGAAGTGCCTGGAGAAGACAGGAAAAGTGTGCTGACCTCTGGTTTAAGAAATTGCTTTTGACATACTGATTTAAAGGCAGGAACTAGCTCTAGCCTTCCTCTTACATGTTGTCTGCCCAGGGGCTATGGTGTAGGTATTTCTCTGTTTCAAGGAGAAAGTACCTGAGACTTGGTGATGGAGCTGGCTCACCTCCAAGGCTGCACAGGGCACAGTTTTAACCTCATGTCTGGAGTGAGCCTTTGGCAGGAGATTATAGTGCACACCTGCTTCTCCAGGTACTTCTATAGCTCACTCCACTTACCTGCACCTGTGTGCACACGTGTGCCTCTCTCCAGGTGTGGGGAGAAACTGTCAGTGCTCCTGCTGAGGGCCGAGCCCCACAGGTATTCACAGGCTCCATCCCTTGTAGGCATGTGGCTCCAGCAGTCTCCTTTGTCCCTGACTCCATCCATCTCACCCTCTCTGCTAGATCTTTCCCATCGGCATACAGCCTGCTATGAAATTTCTTATCCTACAGAAGTCTTTCTTGACATCACTTTCCTTTCTACTTGTCTCCTGTACAACTTCTGAGAAGAGTAGTCTAGACTGATTGCTTCCAATTTCCTCCTCCTCATTTTTTCCTAAGCCCAGACCTGCCATGCCATTGAAACTGCTCCTGTCCAGGTCCTGGAGGCCCTCCACGTCCCATGCTGCTTGCTGTCCTCAGCCTCACTTCTCCTGGGCTACCAGCAGCACTGGAGTGCAGTGATGCGATCTTGGCTCACTGCAACCTCCACTTTCTGGGTTCAAGTGGTTCTCCTGCCTCAGCCTCCTGAGTAGCTGGGATCACAGGTGCCCACCACCACACCTGGCTCATTTTTTGTATTTTTAGTAGAGATCGGGTTTCACTATGTTGACTGGGCTGGTCTCGAATTCCTGACCTCGTGATCCGCCCGCCTCAGCCTCCCAAAGTGATGGGATTACAGGTGTGAGCCACAGCGGCCCGCCTCTGTTGTTTTAAGACACCAAATATGTGGTACTTTGTTACAGCCACACTAGAACAAGTACACATAATAATAAAATGAACATTTACTGATCATAATTATGTGCCAAGTGTATTAGTCTGCTCAAGCAGCCATAATCAAAACAACTTAAACAACAGAAACTCATTTCTCACAGCACATGAATTTTGGGGAGGAGATGCTATTCAGTCCATCGCATCAAATACAGTCGTAAGTGCTTTTTAGTATTTGCATTTAACTTACAATGACCCTACTGTATCTCATTTTGTAGATGGGAAAACTGAGGTGCATAGAGAGATTAAATAACTTGTTTAAGGACACAGAGTGAGAAAACGACTAAATTACATACATTTAAAGCCCTTGCAGGTAACCATTAGATTAAAAATTCCAGGCTAGGGATGGTGGCTCACACCTGGAATCACAGCACTTTGGGAGGCTGAGGCGGGCAGATCACCTGAGGTCAGGAGTTCGAGACCAACCTGGCCTATGTGATGAAACCCCCATCTCTACTAAAAATAAAAACTCCACAGTAGCTCATATTTTAAAAAATATTCAAAGCATAAATTAAGCATTTTAAAGAGATTAAAAAGTAGACTGGAAGAGGGGATGTCCGCATATACTATGGCACAGAACTAGGGGCTCTGCCTCCAGTGATCATCTGTTTCTCTGAGTGGCACTTTGAGCTTAATACTCTCAGATTCATTTTGCAGATGAATCAGCAGAGACTCCACGTGGTAAAATAATGTGTCCCAAGGTCCCAGGGTGAGAGGGGAAAACAGGACCACACATAATTTTCAGGGCTCAGTGCAAAATGAAAATGTGGAACACCTTTTTCAAACATTGAGATGTCCATGAGAGCAACAGCAGAACATTAAAACAAATGTGGGTCCCTTTTGTGACTGCACAGGCTGCATGCTTGTGAAGCTGGCACTGAGTGGGAGAGCTAGGATCAAACTCAAACCTCACTGATTCCCAAGTCTCAACTTTGTCTTCTTATTCCCACTCTTAGAAGACATTTAGATGCAATTTCTGATTCTCTAGCCTTTGCCTCCATTTAAGATTGTAATATCCTCAGGGTCTCATGTCATCCTGGGGTGGACAGACAGGCAGACGGAGCAGAAGATGGGTTCTCTACAAACTCTCTTGTTTCAGGTATCGTCTTAAAATTAATCAGGGGCGCTCACGCCTGTAATCCCAGCACTTTGGGAGGCCGAGGCGGGCAGATCACGAGGTCAGGAGATCAAGACCATCCTGGCTAACACGGTGAAACCCCGTCTCTACTAAAAATGCAAAATATTAGCCGGGCGTGGCGGCGGGTCCCTATAGTCCCAGCTGCTTGGGAGGCTGAGGCAGGAGAATGGCGGGAACCCGGAAGGCGGAGCTTGCAGTAAGCGGAGATCCTGCCACTGCACTCCAGCCTGGGTGACTGAGCAAGACTCTGTCTCAAAAAAAGGGCAGCCTTTGTTTATTATTTTTGTTTCTTGAATTAATCAGGGGCTAAGAAACTTGGAAAATTCCTCCTTGAGAGAAACTCTTCTGGGAACATGGAGAACACAGGAAGGTGCTTTGCTTTGGGGGGCGGGGCGGGGGGGGTGTTATATGTAGCCTGATTTACAGCAGGGGCAGCCTTTGTTTATTATTTTTGTTTCTTGAACTAAAGTGAAGACCCTCTTCTGCTCTCACAGAGATTCTGCCAGTTGTGCCCAGGGTATACAGGTCTTCAGCCTTGGATCATGACTGATCTTTGCTTTCAGACACTAACCAAACATATTTGGTGTTTTGGCAGCCCTTCAGCTGCTAATGTTTCAGCTTTAAAATCCTGGAACATCTTCAATTGCTCATCTCCCTCCCTCTGCCTCCCTGTAACTGCTTTCCCCCAGCTTTCTGCCGGCGGTGGACTGATCTGATGTGGCCCTGTGGAGAGCAGGTACTTTTCCTTCTCTTCTCTTCAGAACCACTTGGCCAGAGCTAGCAGGCTCTGGTAAGCCTCCCCCTCAGAAGGTAATCTGGAGGCAGAAAGGAACTTCATTATCTCATTTAATATCCACGCAGCAGATTTATTTACTCTATAGCTAAAAGTGTCTGCAGGCATAGCGTGGTCCCTGATCAGCCCATTTGTTCACTAGAGCAAATGGAGAAGTTAGATGTGAGAGGGCTCTTCAACCCTTTGTTGAGGTAGGGGTGGTGGGGTGAGGAGCCCTTGAGTTGGGTTATTGCAAACACAGTCTTGGAGAGTGTGATCTGTGAAAAGTTCAGCTTTTCTCTGAACCAGGAAAGAATTTTGCATGATCTCAGATTCCTGTGGTAATTATATCAGCGAGAAGAGAAGCATCAGTATTAAAGTGAACAGCAGGCGTCTGGCTGGAACTCAGCCAGGCAGAATCTAGAGGTCCTCTCTTGACATAAAAAAAAAAAAAAAAAAAAAGGCCTGCCTGAGTGACCCAAGCCACCCACACAGGCAAAGCTGAGAGTGTTTGGGCTGGCAATTCAGGCTGCGTTTTTATTTTTCCTGTTGACTATATTCTCCCCTACCTTCCCCCCCGCCCTACCCTTTCTCTTCCACCTCCTCCCCTTTCCTCCTCTTTTCATCCTTCTCTTCATCGCTGCCTCTCTTCTCTCTCTCCTGTCTCCCCTCCTCCCCATCTACTTCTCCTCCTCCTCCTCTTATTCATACTTTTCCTCCTGGTCGAACACCCATGTTCTAAAGAACCCAGCCTCCTAGACTAATCTAATCCCCTTTTCTCCAACTTCCCTCTGCAAACACCAATTTCAACCACTAGGGGCACTGCCCTCTTTCTCTGCTTTCCAAGTCTAGAGTGTCTACAATTTGGTTCACCGAGATGCAAATGTAATTCAAACGTACTTTATTCGTTACAAGTTTAAAATATGAGAAGGAGCACTTTTGGAAGATGAGTTACTATAAAGCAAGCTTGTCCAACCTGAGGCCCACTGGCCGCCTGTGGCCCAGGGCAGCTTTGAATGTGGCCCAACACGAATTTGTAAACTGTCTTAAAACATTGTGAGGTTTTTGGTGGCGAATTTTTAAAAACCCATCAGCTCTCCTAAGTATTAGTGTATTTTATATGTAGCCCAAGACAATTCTTCTTTCAGTGTGGCCCAAGGAAGCCACAGCACTGGACACCCCTGCTGTAAAGTTTAAAATACAACAAAGCCTGACGTCTTAACCTTTAGTCAGATATTTTTAATAGGGTAATTTAAAAAAATTGGAAGTATGTTTTGAATTGCGTTAACCTATCTTCACCTTACTATCTGCCAGCTTGTTTCTGTCCTCCCATTAATGAATTAATTCCTTTAGCAAGTACTTAGCAAGTATCTGCCATGTTCATCTCTTATGTGCTAGACACAGAGTTGGGCCCTGGAGACATAACAAGATACAAGAATATGGTTTCTATCTTAGTGAGCCTATGGCCTAGCATAGAGGATAGGAGGTAAAGGTGCTATTGTCACAAAATTGCCTTCCCCTCCCCACCTTACAAGGCCCTCTGTACTAGTACACTTACCAGTGACTTCTTGTGTTAGGGCAGCTCATAGTCACCCTGCCTCCCACTGGATGGTGAAGCCTTGGGAGGCAAGAAGCGATCATGTCTTATCCATCTTGACCCCCCACAACCATCCCAGGGCAACTACGATAACCGTATTTGGGGTTATGACTTCAAAATCATTACCATGAAATGCCATGTAAGTGAGAAACAGTGCAACACAAATGATTACAAATCAAAGCAGTGTGGGAGACTGGCATTCAAATCTTGGCTTTGCCACTTAGTGGTATGTGACCCTGGTCATTTTTGGTGTTTCTAAGTCTCAGCTTTGCTTATTTTTAAAATGAAGGCTAATAATTCCTAGCCTAAGGGTTTGTGTGAGAGGTAAATAACTATTAAATGATATATATTGAAAATGCTTTGCATTTCTGGCAACACTTGTAAAAACCTATAGAGATTAGTAACATGGGCTTCTACCCTAGAACTAAGTGGCTAGTGGATGGCAAACAAGGTGGTACTGAAGGGTTTCAGCCTCTATGATAGGAGGTTTCTCAGAGTATAAATGTTTCACTAAAAAAGGAGTGACAACATTTACCTGGATAGAGGCCTTCAAAAGTAGAAGTAATGTTTGAATTTACTGTTAAATGAATGTTAACTTTTCAGCTGGTCATGGAGTCAAGGGAGAGAGAATGGGGTAAGGGCGAGGATGGCATGGCCTCCATGCAGAAAGCACAGTGTGTGAGAGCCAAGTGGGCTTTTTGGCTTGTAAGTAGTCAGGTGGTGCTGGCCAGGTGGCATGCAGTGAGAAGTAAGGCTGGAGAGGAGGCAGGGGCAGTAAGTGCAAGGCCCCCAGTGACCTACTAGAGTTGATGAAGGGGAGCCACAGAAGGGTTTAGGCTTCAAAGGGATGTGACAAAATACTCCTGCCTTTGGTGGTTGCTAATGGTGAGATGCAGGCAGGGAGAGCAGATAGGAGTTGACTGCCATTGTCTAGGAGAGAAATGATATGGCCTGAAGCAAAATAAAAGCAGCATTGATGGTGAGAAAAAGGCAGGTGTGAGAGCTATTAAGAAAGCTGATGAGATGTCTGCACACCCATGTTCATCTCAGCATATTCACAACAGGCACACTATGGAATCAGCCTAAACATCCATTGAGAAATGAATGGATACACACATGCGCATGCACACACACACACACACACACACTGCACACATACACATATACATACACACAGTGGAATACTATTCAGCCACAAAAAGAAGGAAGATCTGTCATTTGCAACAACATGGATGGGCCTGGAGGATACGATGCTAAATGAAATATGCCAGGTACAGAAAAACAAATGCATATGATATCACTCATACGTGGAATCTAAAAACGTCAAACTCAGAAGCAAAGAGTGGAATGGCGGTTATCAGAACCTGGGGGGTGGGGTGGGAACAGGGAGATATTAGTTAAAGGGTATAAAGTTTTAGTTAGACAAGAGGAATATGTTCTGGAGATCTATTGCATAGCATAGTGACTATAGTTAATAATAATATATTGCATACTTGAAAATTGCCAAGAGAGTAGATCTTAAATATTTTTGTCACAAAAAAAGTGGTAAGAAGTGAGGATATATTAATTAGCTTAATTTAATCATTCCACGATGTACACATATGTCAAAACATCACATTTTGCACCATAAATATCTACAATGGAAAGAAAGACTTCACTGGACTCAGTAGCTGGATCGAATGTAGGGATGGAGGGAGAGGATGCTATTTAGAGTGATACAGTAGTTACTCTTGTTTCCCACCCCAAGCCCTTTGTGGGGCCATCCTCCAAAATGTCATGAGTGCTGGCTACTTACAATGCATTGCCATACCTTTTTTTGGATAATTTGCCGGGCCTCATGAGAACTCCCTTGCTGGAAATGCCTGGGAGGCTAGGTACCTCTACCAGGGCAGCCCATGACCAACAATGACTGACCAATATGGGTATCCAGAAGCCTGGCCCCCTGCCTCAGTGTGAGACAGTTGTACCATTTGTGTCCCTGAGTTCCCTCTGGGGTTAGGCAGGGATTTGGCTTCTTCCATAGCGTTTTCTCAATGAATCACTTGCTTCCCATCTCAGGCTTAAGTAACTGGATGGACACTGGTGTCCTTCAAGATGGAGAATGGGGGAGGAGAAGGCCCACTTGTGTCAAGTTTATGACTGGAACTGAAGTACAGCATGAGTATTTCCCCTCACAGAATGTGTTCACTAGACTAATGGAGCCTGGAGGAAGAAACTGCTATCTCTAGTATGTTTATACTTGCAATTAGTTCTCTGACCAACTGCAAATGGACAGTTTTATCTTTGACACTTTGAGAAGATGGAGCAATGCCTGAGTCAGCGTCCAGCCTCTGTGGTGTCAGTGCCTGAGTAGTATTGGCCTCATACAGGCTTCTAGTCAAGTCCTGCCTTTTTGCCATCTGCCAGCTGTGCGACACTGGGTTACGTTACTTAGCCTCCCTGAGCCTTATGTTCCTGATCTCCCAAATAGAGAAACAATAGCATTTAACTCAGGTGATAATTGTGATAATTAAATCAGATAAAGCATGTTTGTGTTATAATGCAGGCCGGAACTCCATAAGTGCAAAAAAAAAAAAAAAAAAAAGTAATTCCTACAATGAATAACACAATGCTTTGACAATGATGCCCGTTTGTGATTGTAAATGTCCCAGGCTTAGATTTACCTCATCGAAGTCAGCAATGATCTCATTCAGCAAGCGCAGGCATTCCACTCCCTGGTTATTCATTTCAGTCTGAGAGTAAAAGTCCGCAAACCCTGGGATGGAGGCAAACATCACCCCAACAGCATCATAGGATTGAGAATACAGCTCCTGGACAGAGACACACAGAGGGCACCAGAAGTGGTCATCAGAGGCTGGTTCTGCAATGGTGCTTCCTGTGCACACATGTGTGTACACAGGGGCACAGGCACCCACCCATAGAGAGAGAAAATGAGGCTTGGATATTGTTATGTCAACACTGTGTGTTCTAGTCCACGTGGGCTGCTATAATAAAACACCTCAGACTGAGTGGCTTATAAACAACAGAAATTTATTTCTCACAGTTCCGGAGGCTGAGAAGTCCAAGATCAAGGTACTGGCAGATTTGATGTCTGGTGAGGACTCACTTTCCGGTTCAGAGATGGTGATTTCTCACTGTGTCCTCAGGTGGTGGAAGAAGCAAGGCAAGTCTTTGGGGCCTTTTAAAATAAGGGCACTAATCCCATCCATAAGGGTTTTCACCTTCATGATCTAATCACCTCCCAAAGTTCCCACCTCCTAATACCATCACCTTGTGAGTTAGGGTTTCACCATATGGATTCTGGAGGATCATGAATATTCAGTGCATTGCACCACAACCACAGCATCATCACCATATAGAAAGTGATGACTGAAAATTCATGGTCTCCAGCCTCAGCTGGGCCCTGAGTTCTGACTGCAAGTTCATTCATTCTTGGTCAGCTTCCTTTTCTTTTCTCCTCAATGGCTAGTCCAAACCCTCAGATCTCCGCTTAACCCTCTATTCTGTTTCTCTCAGTGGATGATCTTACCTTTCTACTTCATTGAGAACATGGTGGTGGCTCTTGGCGGTGACTTACCTCTGTTCCAATCCTCATAGACTTGTCTGTTATTCATTTTCTTCTCTTTCACTTCAACTCCAGGTGATGATGTGTCTGTCTTTCCTTCTCTTGCTGAAGGTCAGTACTTCTACCTGATCATTTTATAACTTCTTCAGCAACTTACTTTTTCAGTGATCCTTTTCTTTCTCATTTTTTTCTCCTGGCCTCCTCTCCCTGCTCCTCCTCATCCTCTAAGCGTCTCTTCTAAGAAAAAGAACAAAGTGGCCTGGATCCTGCAGACACTTGTGGCTATCAACCAGTTTCTCTCCTCCTTGTTTCCAAACTTCTCAAACTAGTTACCTTCACTGCCTATTCCCATGCTCTTAATGCAGCTGGAATGAAATGAACTAAGAACAGTCTAGCCTGCCAGTCAAAGTGGAAAAATCAATGTACACATGTAACTTTACATCCTACTGGATACCTGCAGATTGGTGTTTTTGTTGATCACCCCAAGATCTTGATTCTCTTGACTTTTTATACTTTAGTGATGTTCTTTGCTTTTCTCATGCCTGGCCCCTTTGAGAATGCTCCCCCCCACCCGCCCTTTTTTTTGCTTCTCTTCTGCCTTACATGTTAGTGATTGCTATGGTTCTGTCCTTGGCCAACTGAATTGTTCAATTTTACAGACTTGCCTGGTCCATCTCTTTCAGTCCCAGCCTTTTCAATACCCATGTGCTGACGGTTTCTAAATTCCTATGTCAAGGTCAGTTATCCTTCTTGGGCTTCAAGCTTCCATGTCTCATCCTTGGTTGCCCTCACCCTCCTCCAATCACAAATTCCATAAACCTAGTGCATCTTCTCTCCAGCTAAGCCTGTGTCTGCTACATTGCTCTCTAATTCACTTGGTGGCAACAGCATTGCCAAATCATCAAAACGAGACACTTAGAATCATCCTGACTCCTTCCCCATTGTATCCATCTTCAATAAATCAAGTTCTGCTGGGTTTGATTTTGTCTTCTAAACATGTTTTCTCCTACCACTGTGTGTGTGTTTTTAAAAATCAGGCTCTTCCCATTTTCCTTCTTGATCACGAAAATGAGAGCCTCCTACTGGGTTTCCTGACTCCAGTCTTGTTCCATTCAAAGGCATCCTTCACACAGCAGCCAGAGTGATCTACTAAAGATACACTATTGACCATGCCTCTCCCTATCTTAAATCCCTCCAATGCCTCACCATTGCCCCCAGGATAAAGCTCACACACTGAAGCATGACATATATGCATGCCCCTGCCTCCACCTATCACTTCGGCTTTATTGTCTGCAACTCCGCAGTTGGATATGTGCTCCAGAACACGGAAGCATTTGTACTTCTGTGTGCATGTGGTGTGTGATGTTGTAGGTGCTGTCTGCATCCTCTTACTCAGGATTCAAGTGTCAGCCCTTGTGTTTCTTCGCCACTAGATGGTGTTTTTCTCTGGCCACTAGAGGGCACTCTGCCCATGTGAAACGCAGACTTGGGCGGTGCCAGGAAATTAACACCCCACGGAAGCGGCACTTGACCAATGCCAATGGGAACTGCTAGAGAATCCCGGCTCCCTCGCCCCTTGGGCCTGATAATTTTGAGGCATGCTCTCACACCATTTCCCTGAATTTCCCAGTGGGATTAAGCTCCAGTCGCGCTCCAGTCGCCCACGGAGGAAACTAATCGGATGATGCATCATTTATCGGTTGCCTTCCTTCTCATTTTCCAATCTGGTTGGGTTTACTGGGACCACCGCTGAGTAAATTACTTGCATTCAAATCCTTTTCTCAAGGTTTGCTTCTGGAAGAACCCAAACAAAGACACAAACCCTGTTCATTTCACACTCAAATGCTTTTATTCCTGCCGTCTGTCCTTGGGTGAGAAATGTTCTTCCTTCCCTGCAGTTAGCTTCCTTTACCAGGTTAGCTCTTGTTTTCTGCCTCCACTAATCATTTAGACACTACGACTTCCATCAGTCACAGAGGGGGTTTAGAGGCTGCACTTGCTGCTTTGCAGTGACCTCAACAATTCTACATTATAACCCTTGCCACCTGCATTACTGTCTTAACATCCATTTCTTCCTTTAAGTGTGGATTCCATGAGGGGAAAAACCACATGCCCTTCATCTTCTTGCACTCCAATTATGTATCATGTGATTCGTAGTTTTTAGATGCCTACAATATAATGCACACCCTAGACAGTCTGGTCCAAGGTAAATACTCAAAACTGTTGGTTGATTAATGACTTCCTGACCTTCGTAGGAAACATGAAACCTTCCAAATTGCTTTCATATGAATTCAACGATTTAATCCTTGCAATAATTCTATGAAGTCATATGATAATTATTCCCACTTTACAGATACAGGAAATGAGACAGAGAGGAGTTAGGTCATTGTTTTGGATCACACAGCTGGTAGTGGAAGAGTGGATCAGAGGACTGCCAAGGCCTTTCCCTGCTCTACACATGTGAGTGTGCCTCCTCCACACGGCATGCCCTAGGTCAGAGGAAGATGGTGTCACTGATTCATCATCAATTGTTCTTGAACTTTAAGTGTGGATTAATCGAAACTAATACCTTCTTTAGTCCTTATCCAAAAGAGCACAGGCAGCTGATGTGCTAGGTAGGGCTGGGTGGGTGGAAGGAGTGCAGATAGCACTCAAGGAGCAGAGCAAAGGTAAATGGCTTTCAAAGGTGATTTCTGTTTACCTTGGCTTTGAACAATGTGGTGATGCCATGAAGAAACCTGACTCTGCAGTAGGAGTCAGAGATCCTGCTTAAGTAAATGTGCATCCTCCTAATGACTGTGGTTTGGTGGGAAAGTCTCTGTTTATTACCTATAGTATTCGTTTGTTAGGGCTGTTGTAATAAAGGACCACAGACTCAGTGGCTTAAACAACAGATGTTAGTTTCCTCACAATTGCAGAGGCTGGAAGTCTAAGTTCAAGGTGTTGGCAGGTTGGTGTTGTCAGAGGGCTTTTCCCATGGTTGTAGACGCTGTCTTCCCTGTGTCTTCACATGGTCTTCCCTTAGGTTCTAGTCTCTTCTTTCTATTAGGGCACCAGTCATATTGGGTTAGGTCCCCCAAGGACCTCAGTTTAACTTAATTACCTCTTTAAAGATGCTGTCTCTAAATACAGTTACATTTTGAGATCCTTGGGATTAGGACTTCAACACAGAAATTTTGGGGAGACATAATTCAGCCCATTATGCCTATATTTTTATTTTCTGCTTTAAAATAGAGAAAAAAGAGAAGATCCTACCCTCTAAAATTCATTGCGTAATTACGCAGTCCAGATCCCCTCCCACTTTGGTTTATGCTCTGTGATGTAAATGCCTCCGTGGTATAAAATGACTGGCAGCCAGGGGTGTCTTAGCAATTGTTTGTCTCCCTGAATATTCTAATGAATGCCAGCTCCTCTCACACTCTTGTGTTTTTGTTTTTTGAGACAGAGTCTCACTCTATTGCCCAGAGTGGAGTGCAGCAGTGGGATCTTGGCTCACTGCAACCTCTGTCTCCTGGGTTCAAGTGATTCTCATGTCTCAGCTCCCTGAGTAGCTGGAGTTACAGGCACCTGCCACCATACCTGGCTGATTTTTGTATTTTTAGTAGAGATGGGGTTTCAGCACCTTGGCCAGGCTGGTCTTGAACTCCTGGCCACAAGCGATCTACCCACCTAGGCCTCCCAAAGTGCTGGGATTATAGGCGTGAGCCACTGCGCCCAGCCTCATGCCCTTTTCCTTTGTTTTATTTCTCAGTCTTTCCATCATTTGAAATATTCTCATGGCTTAAATAATAAAATTGTGATAATAATATTAGCTACTTTCTTGAGCACTTACTTTGTGCCAAGCACAATGCAAAAGATTGCACATACATCATCTCATTTAATGTTCACCACATCCCCATGAGACAGATACAAGTAAGACCCTTATTTCATCTATGGGGAAACTGAAGGATACAGAGATTAAATACTTTACCCAAGCCCCATAGTTGTTATGACGTAAAGCTGGAATTTGTACCTAGACAGTCTGACAACAGCCCTTGCTACTGCTAATAATAACTATAATTATAGCAACAACAACAGCAATAATAATAACAATGACAAGCAGGAATAAGTGTCATGGGAATTAGAGACTGGTTTAGGTTTGTCCGTCTGATTGGACGGTCGTTTCACAGTGGAGGGGTAAGAAAGAGCTTGAAGAAATATTACCTGAGTTCAGATCTTGATTCTTTGGTATCCTACTGGAGGTTGGAGAAGTGGGAATAGGGTGGACTGGGACTGGGACTCACCCCTCCTTTCCATAAGATGCTAACTGATGGAGAGTGTCTACAGGGGCCTGACAGTCAGTTGAAGACCAACCCCCTCAACACAAGCTCTGAGGTAAGGATGGATTGGACAGTGTGTCTTGGATCTGAGGCACAAATGGGAAACTTCAGCTCCTTCCTGTGAGACAGAGTGAGACTGAGTACATTTATCTACTCAATGGCTGGCAGGGAGCCTGGAGAATGGTGGGTCTCTACCTTCTTGAGGGGCAGAAAGGGAAACCTGTGTTACGTGGCTTGCCATATGTGAGGAGAAGGTGGGTTCACCTTGGGCACAAACAAGTCCATGAGGAGACAAGACAGACTGAGGTCTTTGTGGGTCTTTAGCACCCGGGTCCCGTGATTGTCTCGAGGTCCGGTGACCCTGGGTTTCCCCAGTCTGATGGGTTAAAGCACCATAAGAGAGGGAGAGACTCCCTCCCTGGCATTTCCCCACAGGGTGGACGGTGTTACAGGGACTTTCTCCTGGGCTAGTGAAGGCAAGAACGTGGGAAGAGAGGAGCGCTCGACCCCCACAGCTGTGGGCACATGACTCTGGGCAAGTGAGGTGACTCTTCTGGCAACCGGTCCCTCAGCCGTCAATGACAGTGCCAGCTCTTGCTCTGCTTTTGCCTCTGGTGGTGCTGAGATGCTGCACTCCAGTTGTCTGCCTGCTCCTCTGTGCCACGCCTGGCAGTGGCTGCTCACACTGGTTCTAGTAACTGCTTTTTCTCCTAGTTCCTTTCAGTCTGGGAGTCACCACAGCTTTCCACAATTACTGAGCACAGTGTAATTTTCATCTCCTCCTTATTCCTGTTGCTTCAATTAGAGACCCAGCAGAAGAGAAGGGGCATATTCAGATCAAGACGATTCAGGAAGGGTTGACTGATAAAAGGCTTAATTACAAAGATGAGGGCAGGAAGTAGGGAAACCCTAAGAAATCTCCCAGAAACCCAAGGCTAGTGGCAGGAAAGCAGTCATCCCGCTAGGCTCAAAGGGATGACAAGAGCCCAAAAGGAGTGAGTTGGTTTGACATTGGAGGTGTAGCACAGCAGTGGCCTTGGGAGGAGATATTAATTTCTGTGAAGTGACATAGCCAGCCTCAGGCAATCGCATGGAAATAAATATCTTGACCTCACATTCCTTGCTTCCCCTCCTCTCTTACCTACTGCCAGCCATTGATGACCCCTCACCTTGGTGCCTGAGGACCAAGCAGGTCACAGATGTAACTGATGTAGATTAGCCTTCTCATCTGTGCCTGTCCAGGAAGCGCAGGGAGAAGAGGTGGAGGGATTTTGAAGGGTACATGGAGGAGCTCTGGCCAACCTACAAACACCTTCTGTGACAGTCCCTTCTCTCAACTCACTCCAGTCAACCGCCTTGAGTGTGCCATCTGTTTCTTGCTATTTTGGGCTTCAAGAAGATAAAAACACTTTGAAAACTGGGGAGGGATTGATGAATATAGAAAAGCTATTATTGGTTTATTGTTTTCTTCCTCTGGTTGGTTGAAGGTATAGGTTTGGACTTAGTAGATGATTTTGAGCATGTGCGTGCACTCCGTCGCACACCCGCATATGTCAGTAGGAAGACTGATGTCCTGTCTGCCTGGGGAACTATATTCTGGTCCTTCACCTGCTCAGGCAACTCCAAGTCCTGCGTTGCTTATACCAAGTTAAGCCACCTCTCAGCATGGAAGAAACTATGTCTGAGACTTGCAAACCTTATTAGTATCCTTTCATGTCATTCAGGTCTCTGATCAAATGTCACCTCCTTAGAGAGAACTTCCATGACCCCTGCTCTTTTCTGAATGTGTCTCCCAAATTCATATGTTGAAACTTCACTGCCAGTGGGATAGTATTAAGAGGTGAGGCCTTTAGGAGGTGACTAAGTGATGAGGGTGGAGCTCTCATGAATAGCATTAAGGCCCTTGTTAAAGGGTATGAGGGAGTGGATCCCTTTCCCACTCTTCCACCATGTGGGGACACAGCATTTAAAGTGCCATCGTGGAAGCAGATAAAAGGACCCACACCAGACATGAAACCTGCTGGCACCTTGATCTTGGACTTTCCATGCTCCAGACCTGGGAGGAAATACGTTTCTGTTCTTTAAAAATTGCCCAGTATCAAGTATTTGGTTATAACAGCCCAGACAAACTAAGATACCAGTGTAAATACCCTTTCAACACTCTATTCCATCATTCAGCTATTTCTATCCTCATCAAATTCATCACTCTGTGACACTATGTTATATATTCATTTATTTGCTTCACTGTCTGTCTTCCCACAAAAATACATGTTTCACAGCAGCAAGGCCTTTGTTATTTTGTTCACTGTTTTAACCCTGGTGTTTAGAACAGCACCTGGCACATGGTTGGCCATCAATAAATACTTGAGGAAGGAATGGGTGAATGAAGGGATAGGGGGTGGGGTTGTGACTGGGAAGGAGTAGAAAAAATAGCAATGACTTACGTATATCAAAAACAATAGCCAACAACCAGTGTGCATTTAAAATATGTCAAGCACCATGTAAGTGCTTTAGGCATGATAACACATGTAAATGTTGTAATGAGTCAGATGAAGTTGCAGAGTATGGTTATGATCCCTTTGTAGCACAAAAGGGGCGCAAGGAAAACAAGGTCCAGAAAGGTTTATTATCATTTGTCCTTGGTCATAAAGGTAGTGAAAGGAGGAACCACAACTAAACTCCCAGCACTGGGGTTTTGAATCCACCCATGCATGGCCTTTCTATACTGAAGCTGCCTTGCACTGGGCTGCGTTGGGGACTTAATGTGTTATCCGATTTACCTCTGACCCCAATTCAGCAAGGTCAGTATTATTTCCTCTATTAATCAGATGAGGAAATGGACTCCAAAGAGTTGGGTAACCTGGCATAGGTCACACAGCTAGTTAGTGACAGAGATGGGATTTATGCTGCGTGGAATCTCCAGCACCTGGGACAGCTGCCCTTGCTAGCGTCTTTTCAACAACTCCTCATAAAGCCATGATGAGCCAGCGGGTTTCCCGGGACTCAGAGCTAGCCTGCTTGACATTGATGAGATACCCAGGCCTGGACCTCCAGCCGGTTTTATTTGCAAGAATGTTCCTGACCAGGGGAAGTGAGTGCTACTCTAAGCTAAAAGCCCAGCAGAATAGCAGAAGCTGCCAGAATGTTTGTGTGGGTAACACCGCCTTGGACAGGAGGCTTCTGGGTGTGAGACCCTGTCCACTGCCTGTGTTTGGATGGTTTGAGTCATCCTTTGTCACAGTTCCCCTTCTCTGCATGCACTTACAGTGAGGTGGAGGGGAAAGCACTGGCTTTGGTGTTACACATACCTGGGTTTGGATTTGAGCTCACTACTCGCTAGCTTTGTGACCATGGGTAAATTTCTTTCCTTCCCTGAGCTTCAGTTTCTTCATCTAGAAAATGGGGATAATAGTTCCTACCTCTTATTACGCATTGAATCAAATCCAAGCTACTTCAATGCTCTTCAAGGCTTATCTCTTTGTACTTAGGATACCTCTGCTCTGGCCTGTTCTTAAAATATTTGGGTGCTTGTAGTCCCCCCAGTCCTTCTCAGCAAATATCCTATAGTGTCTCGTCTTTATGCCTTTGGCCATTTGGGCCTGTCTGCCTGGAATTCTTTCCCTTCACCTCCTTAATTGATTAACATCTGGTTCCTAGGAGGGTAAGAATTAGAATCGTATTACAGCTGAAGAAACTGAGGCTCAGAGAACTTAACTAACTTTCTCCAAATCACATGCTAGTAAATGGAAGAGCTGGGATTTGAATACATGTCCTTCTGGCTTAATAGCTTGGGATTTTCCCACTAGGTCACATGGCCTTCCTTGGAACACCTCAAAAGGGGTTAGAATCCAAGGAGGGAGAGTAAAGAGAGTCTGAGCTTGCAGCAGTGATGCCAATGAAGGCTCTCAGCATACCCCTGGCTGCTGTGGCCAGGGACATACACACAAGTTACACCTAAGAAGTCATCTGGCTTTGCCAGCTGGAGGCTGTACCTTCAGTTCATTTTTCATTGTGGTCTGTGGAATCATTTTCTAAAGTGTGAGGCCCACATTGATGCAAACAAGTCAGTTGGAGGCTTTGTGCATCAAGCAACTCTTCTAGGTCAGCTGAAGGTCAGCCATGAAGGCATTGCCACCCCAGGGATAGACTTGGGAGATACACTGGCATAGCAGGAAAAGGTGGTGCTTTGGGTGCTATTGTGACCCCGTGAAACTCACAGATGTCCCCCATCAGATGTTCAGAAATTTGTATCACAGTTCAGGTTTGTAGCGAGAGGAGAAGCTAAAAATGCCTTTGCCTCTTATGGCAACAGAGCATGAAATTGGGAGTTCTTGCCAGCCACTACAGTCCTGCCCCTTCCCTGTCACCCTTTTACATGTTGTATGACTCTGTCCTTCTCTCTTTTTCTACACACACACACACACACACACACACCTCTTGCCATACTCCAGAGTTGGTATGGGGAGCGGCATTGTAAGGGAGAAAGGGGCATGGAAGAAATAAATCTGAGGGAGTGGATTCCCCTTGCAGCTTTCCATAACGAAAGTGAGGCATTCCCTTCACCTCTCAGGGCCTCAGTTAACTCATCAATAATATGAGGCTGATGGAACTCTTAAGGTTGTAAATAGAATGAAAGATAATTTTCATCAATTGCCTATTTCAGTATCTGGCACGGAATAGGTGTTCAGTAAATGATATTTTATCCTAATGTGAAAATTCTCTAAGGCAACGTAACCATGATCGGTGTTTAACCCTAGTCCAGTATGAACTGTTTAAATATTTATAAAATCTCAAATAATCCTGACAAGATGTCTTATACATGCGATGAATGCTGAAGCAGTCCTTTATTTTGCTCAGCAGGGGTTTGGCCTGAATGACAGCTGATTACCTGAGTCTTAGCATGCATCTCTGGTTGGTTTCCTTCCTTTCAGGATAAAACCAGTATGTCCTTGCTCTTCTCCACTGGTCCGATGTGCCTCACTGTTTCTCTGTCTTGATTAAAAAGCTGTTTTTTTTTCTCATTTGTATTTGGATTTTACATGTGGGGTTTTATCCTCTCCATCTGGTGGTCATGGTTGATATGCACTGATATTCTCTCTGCTTTCATGGCTTCATCAAGAAGCTCTTGCAACAAAGACACCGACTTTAGGGAGCCTTGAGGAAACCAGGCCTGAGCCCAACTCCAGGAAACTCCATCCATGGAGGAGGGTGGAGTCTCCATACCCAAGAGACTCTCACACCCAAGATCCTGAGTACATCAAGATCTGATTATTCCAGTGGCTGATTACTCGTTCCCTTGGCTTTTGTTCCACTGGGTTTTCTTCAGTGGCTTGGATGAAAAATGGACCTCATCATTCTCTCCCAGCTCTGCCCACTATGGTCCTAAGGCAAGGATCACAAACCTCAATGCTTTTAGGGGCCCTACAGGTAACATAAATGGCAGGGTACAGATGGGTAAACTGAAGAGCCCATTTTATGCATAAAGGCATCACATTCATAAATTAAATAAGTAAACCGACCAACTAACCACTGTCCAAGCCAACTGGCTCATTGGTCAGATTTGTTTCAGGGTCTTAGAGTTTGTAATTTTTGTCCTAAGGGTTTTTCATTTCCTGTTTAGCTCAGTCTGAAAATCCAGTCCTGGAAGAGCTGTATTATCCCTGCCTCTCAGACAACCCATACTGCCTTTGTAGAATCCTCAGCAAGGGGTTAAGTTTCCTAAGTTGAATGCCTCAGCAAGGGAGCCCACTACTCCAGTTCATCCACAGGCATTTCATGAGCAGGGGCCACAGCCAGGCAGTGGTGATCAAGAGTGATGTGGTCCCTGCCTTGTGGATCTCACTGTGTTAGGAGGATGAGATGGCCTGATGGCTCTGTCCTTGTAAGGCTCCTCCTAACACGAAACCCAAAGGTGTCCCCTGTGGGCTGGTCCATGGTTCTAAACCTTCCCTTGGGAGTCTCACAGAGTAAGGCCAAGCTCATTCACATGATAATGCCACTTAGAGCTTTCCAAAGACACCTTTGGTTCCCTCTTGAGTTACTTTCCCTTGAAGGTTGGTGGGGGAACCAAATCATTTGATTTTATCATTTCTCATCTCCCGCATCTGCTCCATTATCAAGAACTATTGATTCTATATTCTAGAGGTGTCTGTAATTTATCTCCTTCTCTCCATCTCCACTGCCACCATCCTAGGCCTCATCGCCAGGGTCTTGCCTGGGCTCTTTCAGGGTCTCCTGCCTGGCTTTTTGTCTCATGATCCTCCTACCCACTCTCTATCAGCAGCCAATTGACTAGGTTACACGTAAAACTTCCAGAGGCTCCCATTCTGTGTGGAAGTAACCATTGCCCATGGAACTTGACCATTAGGCTCTGTCTAGGGTTTCCCTTCACAGCACCCACCATATGACCCTTCCCCCTTCTAGTGTTCTGAATAGTGCCTAGTGCCTCCTGCCACCAACACTCATGCTCCCCCCAGCAGTCATGTCAACATGGTACTATTTGGAAATAGAGTCTTTGCAGGTGTAATTAAGATGAGGTCATACTGAATTAGGGTGAACCCTAAATCTGTGACTGGTGTTCTTAAAAGGAGAGTATACTTGTCCTTTTAAGAAGGGCTGTGTGAAGATGGAGAGAGAAACTAGAGCCAAGTGGCCACAACCAAGCAACTCCTGGGCCTAACAGAAGCTGAAAAAGGCAAAGAGGGATTCTCCCCCAGACCCTCTGGAGAGGGCATGAGACTCCCAGCACCTTGATTTCAGACTTCTAGACTGCCTTCATAATGTAGTAAGAAAAAACAGTTTTAAGTAAAAAGAGTATTTCTGAGCATTTGCTACATGCTAGGCAATGGGCTAAGAAGATATATACACACATATGTATGTATATGTGCATATATGTATATATATATATAAATATCCACTATATATCACACATATATGCATATATACATATATATACATACATATATTTTATTATTTTTAATTGTGGTAAATGCATATAACATACAGTTTACCATCTTGACTTTTTTTTTTTTTTTTTTTTTGAGATGGAGTCTCACTCTGTCACCCAGGCTGGAGTGCAGTGGCATGATCTCGACTCATTGCAATCTCTGCCCCCCAGGTTCAAGCGATTCTCCTGCCTCAGCCTCCCAAGTAGCTGGGATTACAGGTACCTGCCCTGACACTCAGCTAATTTTTGTATTTTTTAGTAGAGACGGAGTTTCTCCATCTTGGCCAGACTGGTCTTCAACTCCCGACCTCGTGGTCCACTCGCCTCAGCCTCCCAAAGTGCTGGGATTATAGGTGTGAGCCACTGCACCCGGCCATCTTGACCATTTTTAAGTGTACAGTTTAGTGGCATTAAGTATAGTCACATTGTTGTGCAACCGTCTATCTCTGGAACTCTTGTGATCTTGCAAAACTGAAATTCTGCACCCATGAAACAATAACTCCCATTCTCCCCTCCCTCCAGCCCTTGGCAACCACCATTCTCTTTTTCATCTCTATGAATTTGACCACTCTAGGTACCTTATGTAAGTGGTATAATATAGTACTTATTTTTTGTGACTGGTCCACTTTACTTAACACAATGTATTCAAAATTCATCCATTGCTGTAGCATGCATCAGAATTCCCTTCTTTTTAAAGCCTGAATAATATTCCACTTTATGTATGTATCACATTTTGTTTATCTATTTGTCCATCAATGTACCCTTGGGGCTGCTTCAACTTTTTGGCTATTGTAAATAATGCTTCTAGATATACAAGTATCTCTTCGAGACCCTTCTTTCAATTATTTTGGGTATATACCCAAAAGTGAAGTTGTGTATATATACATACATACATACACCTACACACACATAGATATATATATACACATACATGCATATGCACATAAAACTTTAAAATTCCAATTTAGTCTTTCAATGGAGACCTTATTATATCCATCTTGTAGATGAGGTGCCTGAGGTTGGGAGGCAATGTGTAAATTTCATAGTGCTTGGCAGTTTCTCCATTCTCATGCACTTACATGATGACAGTGAAATCCTCCCAGAGCTTGGGATCAATATGAACAACTGCACATCACCCACCACCACCCTTTCTCACTGGCTAGACCAGCCCCTGGCTCACCTCATTGTCTCGGTCCTTCTCTAGGAAATGGCGGGCCACGTGGCTGGGTAAGATATTCCGGAGCATGTTCTCATTGTGTTCCCTCAGCTCCTTCATCTCATTGATCTCCTCTTTGGCCTGCACTCGCCAAAGGAAATCCAGGCGGGCTGTGTACTCCAGCTGCAGTACATGTGAGAGAAAGAGAAGAACCAGGTAAACTTCTGAGGTGTAGGCTCCAGGTACACACAACTGGGAGGCAGGAAAGCCTTCTCCGGAACTCTTCACAAATGAAACAGAGCCTGATCTGAATATTTTGGGAGGCATCTTGTTGGAAGCCAAGTGATCAGAGAATGATTAGGTTTCACAGGGATGTGTGCCTGCCTTTCACAGCATTATTGCCCCTGTGATTTCACACTTGTTTGTGTGATTACCTGATAATGTTGGCGTCCTCTACTAGACTGCTGGTGTTGTTTGGTGTATTAGTCCATTCTCGTGCTGCTAATAAAAACATACCTGAGACTGAGTAATTTATAAAGGAAAGAAGTTTAGTGGACTTACAGTTCCACATGGCTGAGGAGGCCTCACAATCATGGTGGAAGATGAAGGAAGGGCAAAGGAACCTCTTACATGGCAGGAAGCAAGAGAGAACTTGTGCAGGGGAACTCCCATTTATAAAACCGTCAGATCTCATGAAACGTATTCACTACCAGGAGAACGGTATGGGGGAAAATGCCCCAGTGGTTCCATTATCTCCACCTGGCCCCATCATTGACATGTGGGGATTATTACAATTCAGGGTGAGATTTGGGTTGGAACACAGCCAAATAATATCATATGGTCAGAGGTACTTCTATCTGTTAGGCTTTACATCCTTACTGTCACAGACTGAATGTCTGTGTCCCTCTCAAATTCATATATTGGAGCCCTAAACCCCAATGTGTTGGCATTTAGAGATGAAACCTTTGGGATGTAATTAGGGTCGATGAGGTCATGATGGTGTATCCGTCAGGATGAGATTACTGCCCTTATAGGAAGAGACATGTGAACACTCGCTCTTTCTCTATCCACATGCACACACTAAGAAAAGGCCAAGTGGGGATACAGCAAGCAGGTAGCCAGCGATCTGCAAGCCAGAAAAGAGCCCTCATCAGAAAACAAACCTTTCCAGACCTTGACCTTGGACTTCTCAGCCTCCAGAACCATACGATAAATTTCTGTTGTTTAATACACTCAGTCTATAGTATATTGTTATGTACAACAGCTGGAGATACGAATACACTTACCATGTTGTAACATCTCTGGCACCAGGCAGGCACTTAATATTTGTTGACTCAATAAATAAATCATAATAAAGCTAGCTAACACTTACACGGTGCTTATCATATTGAACTTGATTCAAAAATCAGAATATAGAATCTGAGTTGTTAACCACTAGGTAATACAGAATAAATGAATGAACACAAAAGTGAAAGGATTACAAATTTAGTTACTAGACAGATATAACTTAGAGTTCTAGTTCCACAGTTACACACTTTAACCCTGGACTAGTTACTTCATCTCAGTTTCCTCCTCTCTGAAATTGATGTGAACATCAGTGACCATGCAGGGGTGGAATAGGCATTATAGGAAGTTATAGATAAACACATGGCACATAGTAGGCACTCAATACACATTGGTTCCCTCTTATCCTAGCCTCCCCTCTCATAAGAAGGTGCACAGTGTCCTTTACAAAGGATCTCACAGCCCATTTTTACTGCAGTTCTGGGTATGTCATTATTTCAGTCTTTAACTGTTGACGTGAACAGCATGCTGCCCTGGTACACACATGGTTAGCTGCCCTGAATTCATGGCCTTAGACAGTTCAGATAGCTTATTTTCTTTTTCAAAAATGTTAAAGTCTCAGTGGATGGCAAAAGTATGAAAGACCATATGCCCAAGGTTATCCATTCAGCAGAAGTTTTAATAACAAAGGCTGAAAACAAACCAAATGTTCGTTTTGTTGGCTGAATAAACTTTAGTACAGAAATATCATTGAACATGATGCAGCTATTAAAAAGAAATGAAGTCTATCTATCCATACTTTGAGGAACTGGTGCAGGAGAAAAGTGTATATAGTATGCCACCATTTATCTAAGGAAGATTGATCTTTCTATCCACATACATGCACACACACATATTTCTTAATTTATTAAAATATTAAAATAGAAACCATTTTACATTTTAAGAAATGGTTTATATTTTAATCTATGAAATGACAAAGGAAGGGAATGGTGTGGGAAAATAGGGATAGAATTTAAACTTCTTTAATTATGTCTCATTTTAAGTAAATAACTATAGAATCATTCCAATATTTTACTTAATTATCAAACTAAATCTATTCTCAAAAAACTCTGTAAAAACAACCAACCAAGCAGACAAACAAATGAGCCTATACAGAGAGGAACTATATCAGATGTCGTTTTGCACAATAATTTGATGACATGCTCCCAGAGGGAAATACCCTAAGGATAAAAAGAGCTCAACACGAATGTCAAAACTGTTTACAATAACCATATTATAGGTGGTAACAATTGTATTATTACACTTAGACTATTATAGTGAATCACAAGGTAAAGTAAATGAGTAACTGTGTAGGTGTCATTAAAACTGGAATTTTGGGGAAGAGAAAAGGGAGCTGCAGATATAAGATTGATGAAGTTAAGTCAAAAGCTTGTGGTCCTCATTATGACATCGAAGTATCACACTGTGAACTCATGATGTATAGATTTTCTAGCTCTGCTCACTGAAATCAAGTTCTAGAAACAACGAAACTTAGTAGCAATAACTCCCAGTGTCCAGATTATGGTTTCTAAACATCAGTTCCTACAAAAAAATTCCCATTCTTTTCAGAGGTGCCCAAATTTTCGGTACCTTTAATTATGTCTTGTTTTAAGTAAATGACTTTATTGGAAGATTTTTTAATATGAGAAACCAGGATTCTATCAGAGACTACCAGGATTATGTGAAAATGATGCAAAAGCCAACTTGAATGAGCTCCCACTAGTCAAAGATGTGACACATTTAGCTTAATAAGACTAATAATTGCAGTGACTCAAAACACAGAGAATATGGTAAAATGCATAAATTCAAAATTATGCTTAAAAACCAGAACCTCATTGGTCACTTCTGAATGATGCTAGGGAAAAAACTTATGGGGAAATTTACAGAAAACAAACTTGTAGGGAAAAATTTCAGCATTTATCTTTGCTTTATGAATTGCACTTCCAGGTAACAAATAGTGAGGAGATGGTTCTCTTTAATAATGTATGCCAGCTAATAAATTATGGAGGACTGATAGGATTAGCATATCACTGTATAAAATAAGTGAATATAGGCGATTAGCATAAGCAACTGCTAACATCACAAGAAGATAAGGATACATTATGTACCCCCTAATTGTAGTCTATAAAACTAACCAATCAAATATTTTGCAGAAATCATTGAACCTGAATCCCACCAAGCTTCTCGACATAAATACGGTACGAACAAAACAAAACATAACAAAAAAGGACAGGGGAGTCTCTTAAATGCCTTAGAGAATGCAATCAATAAACTGTAAGAAAGAAATGACAGCTCTGGAAGGTTGAGTCTCTCAAGGTCACCCATTCTTGAAGTGGAATTGCTAAGACTCAAGCAAGAATATTTGGTTCCAAGGCTTGAGTCTTTCCTTCTGAGCCCCACAATCTCCGGTGCCTGCCTTTATCACACCCAGAAGTTACTAGCGATAGGACCTCATTAATCTGTTTCTCCTTGTGGAGGCGTGGCTTCCTCTGCTAAAAACGAAGATGCCCAGGCAAAGCTCAAACCTCCAGGGCTGCCAGTGAATCAGGCACCTGGTGGGAGGCACCCGATTGTTTGCTCTCTCTGTTCAATGTAGAGAATGTTCACTTGCCTCAGAGGAGGAAGTGTTTGGCATATCATTTCCACATATGTGCAAGATGAAAATTTCCAATTATTCAGTTACATAACCACCTCCGTTCCTCTGGAGATGTTTAATTACACATGCCCCCACCAGACGCTTCTGCGTACCAGGCATCAATGGGCATTATTCAGCCCCTATTAAAAATAGAGGGCCTCTGAGTCACAAGGAGAAACCAGTGGAAGCAGGGAGCAAGCCCAGGAGTGGGTAGGCTTGATCAGAGATTAACAGGACCCCAAATGATGCTACAGATAGAGACACTTGAAGTGAGACAACCCTGCAGAAAGCCGCCCCTATCACAGGGAGGCAGTGGCACGTGGAGGAAACAGAACGGAACTAGGAGTTTGAGCGTTTGGATTCCTGTTCCAGTCTGGCGTTTTTTACAGGCTTTGTGACCTCAGGGGACTTCAATCTCTGCTCCTGTCTTAGGACCAGATGGCTAACAATACCTGCCTTGTTTGTGTCATTGGCTTATTTTTAAAGTAAAATATTAATAGCTATCAATTTTGAAAATTTATTATATGTGGGAGCCACTGGAATAAGTATATTACAATTATATTCTCTTATAACACACTGACAACCCGATAAAGTAGAGCTTGTTATTATCATACCCATTTTACAGGTGAGAAAACTGAAAATCAGAAAGTTAAGTAAATTGTTGAAAGTCACATAGCTACCAAGTGGCAGAGTTGGGGTTTGAATACTATCTGCCCAATTCCAAAGCCTGTACTTGTAACTGCTATAGTTATGAGATGTGATTATATAATTTCAAAACCCTTTGAAAGTTAAAAATAAAAGGGAAAAATATCAGATGTCACTTAAACCCAGTCACTCAGACTCTCACTAAATACTTACATACTCGTACTTTACCTATAATGTTAATACAATTAGGTTATCTACTTTTCCAGGCTAAATGGAGCATAGGATAAATCAAATCTGAATGTTATTAGGGTACCATTTGAGGAAGGCACTGACAGGGCACAAAGTAATTCCCTAAGGTGACAGAAGAAACAGAACCAGTCTTCTTTTTATGGAATGACGACCCTCACCCAGAACTTGTTCTCTCAACTATTTCCAGGGATTTCTCACTTGTCAATTTAAAACCTGTGTAATTGAGTGAGCATATGTTTGTCTGTAGGATGATGGCCTTGTCTGAATCTGTCGTCATAGTTCTCAAATGGATTGTCATTTGTATTTCAGACTACGGCATTCTCCCCTAGAAATGAAAGCTGTCAAGTAGCAGAAGACAAGACCCCAGACCTCATAGATGTCTGGAAAGACCTAAAATCAGGAATTCTAGAAATGGCTAGCCTTTGACACTTGGCCTAGTGTTTCATCATAAATTCAGGCAAAATGGGAAAACAAGTCAAAGCATATTGCCGGATGCAGTGCCCTGGGTCACTGTGTTCCTATGCACACAGCGTTTTTGTTCTGCTCTGATCAGCCCAGTGAAGTAGAAAGGGTAGGCTTTGAAGACAGATCAGGATTTGGATTCTAGTTTCCTGCTTACTAGCTGAATAGCCTTACTTTCATCATCCATAAAACAGGAGTGATAATAATTTCCATTCCAGGTCGTTGATAGGATTAAATGAGAATAGAGAGAAAGTGCTAGGCACATAGTAGGAACTCAATAAATATTAATTATTTATTCATTTCCTTCACTTGCCAAGTTTTAATATTATCTATTTTTTTCTTGCCTATACTGTACAATCCCCAGTATTACAAATAACTTTAAATACGTATCTCTGTGTTCTTGGGGTTTTGGGCTGTTTCATTCCTGTTTTCTCAGGGTTCGTTACCTCTGTTTCCATGGTGATTTCCCAGCAACGTGTTTCTATTTCTGCCCTGGCTGACGGTTTCCTTGCTGTGCTTTCCTTCTTTTCTGGTTATGGTTTTTGAAGTACACACAGACCACGGAAAGATGGACCAAGATCCAGACAAGAGTGGTGAGGGAGGCAGGGCCTGATTTCTACCAGGTGGTGAAAATCTCCCCAGGGGATGAACATTCATGGGTTGAAGTCTACCTGAAGAAGTTCTACTGGCCTTTGAGAGTCCTGCCTAGATGGTCCCATGAAGAATAATTTTCTTTCTCGAAGTCCCTAGCCAAGTCTGTTTCACACACAACATGTTTGCATTATTTGGGGTCAGCTCTACTCCAGGAGACTGGACCGGAGCTGGGGTTTTGTACAGTTCTGCCCACAGTGCCCACTCCCGATTCTGGTAAAGAGTAAGGGCTCATGGAAGGTGGAACCCATATGGCAGGCATTTTATATAATTAGGACAGATCTGTAATGAAGTCTTTTCTAGAAACACTGCAAGTTAATGCACAAAATTCTGCACACAATAATCTCAAATGCTTCCTGAAGACAACCCTATTTAGGTATTACTAATTTATTTTAGAGTTGAGGAAACTGAGGCTCACAGAGATAAGTAACTTGCCCAAGATCACACACTGCTGAGAGTAAGAACTGTGATTAGAATCCAGGCTCGGCTGAACCTAAATGTTTACCTAATATAGTACACAACTTTTGTAGTAATAATTTCATCCAGGCAACAGAATTGGGAGAGATCCCAGTTTGTCTTAGGCAGAAATGGAAAGCTCTTTCACTAGGATGATTTTTTGAAACAGATATATCCAGAGGTCATCAAAACCCCATTGTTTGCCAGATCTTCTCCAGCTTTGTTTTTCATTAGGTGGTCTTTATTAGGAATTGATTCATTAAGAATCACAACTTGCCACAGGCAGCTAAAAGTTATTTGCTGCAAAGAGCAGCAGAGACCAGTTTTATGGCAACAAGAAATGTCGGGTAACAGAGCAGTCAGAGCAAAATGTTAGATTACCTGCTGTCCATGGTAGAACACAGCCAGGAGGAACATGGCCATCAGCAGCAGCGATGCCTCCTTGGTCCCCAGGAAATCTCTGTTGGAAGAAAAAAATGCACTGATAACCATGGGGGGACTTCAAGGAGACCCATGAGAAAACTGAGGTTCAGAAATGAGTGGTTAAAAAAAGAAAAACACATCTTTTCAGCACCTATTATGTGATAGTGGCTGCTCTAAGGGTTTGCACATTGGCTAATTCAGAAACCAGTTGATCCCCAAGGGCATGAGGTGACCCAGAACACGTACGGTGAAAGAGATTCTAGAGTCTGGCATCCAGATGGTACACTCACATTAATAATAATGTCTTCTATGCACAAAACACATTTTATAGATTTTAAACGGCCTTTATACTTTCCTATCACAAAATCCATGTGAAGACAAGCAACTTTCCTCCCCACATTTTTAAACATTCTGTTTAACAGACCAGGGTGTAATGCTTGCTGTGTGGCAATCTCAATCCTGAGTGCTTTCATGCTTAAATCCTTATATTAATTCTATGAATTGAACACTATTTTAATTCCCATATCAGTTTTCTTAATCCTTATATCAGTTCTATAAGTTGGGGACTATTGTTACCCCCTTTTAATTATTATATCTTTTGATAAAGCCTTTGTTTCTTTTGTGCCTTCTCTTCCTTGAGTAAACCCCAAGTCTCAATGTGCAGTTTTTGTGGAGGCAGAGGCTGGAGTGCTTCTGTCCTGGGCTCTCCTGGGCTCTCTAGGAGACCACACAGAAAGGCGGCTGATGATGATCAGTGGTAAGTGTATTCTTAAACACTGACGTGGCTTTCAGACTTCAAAGGAATTCAGAAGGTGGCCAGAGAAGCTGCTGTTTGATTCAGAATGCTTTCTTTCATTTTGGTTCAGTGTGAGGACTTCCTCAGGACAAGCTGGAGGCCAGGAGGCAAAGGGTTAGTGGAAGCAACATTGGAATTGGAAATAAACTGTCACTTTGATGGCTTTGATTGATAATGAAGAAAACCCCAAATGAAAATGCCCAAGTACAACCATCTCCATGGATGTCAGGACTTGCCTTACATCACCTGGTGTCCTATTTCCCCCAGGTTTTTCCATCTCAGGTAATGCCCCTTCATCTATTCACCCAGGTGCTTGAGCCAAAAGCCAAAACAAAACTAGGATTCAGTCCTCATCACCTCAGCCCCATCTAACCCGTAGTTAAATCCTGCACCCTCTACCACCAAAATACATCCCCAGTCCATCTGCTTCTTCCCATGTCCCCCTCCACCACCTGAACATGGCCACTATGATCTCCAACAGCCTCCCAACATCACTGTCTACAGTTTATTTTGTACATGGTTGCCAGAATACTTTTTACTACTAAAACCAGATCATGCTACTCCCTTGTTTAATCTCTTCCCAACCACAAGCACAGATGTAGTTGGAACTCACTCAGAAGTAACTCGGGTGTGGCTTAAGGAAACAATGGGACCATCACAGATGAGACGCAGTGTCTAGAGGGAGAAGTAGAGTATGCAGCAAGGTGTTATGCCAGGGAAATCTCAAGTTTTCCCTTTTCTGTTCTTGCTGGAGACAAGCAGAAACAGCCCAGGGCTCAGGGAAATGGGGGCTTAGCACCAGCTGCCAAGACCAGTTTTTCATCTAGCTTTATGCTGAAAAACCTTCCCAGCTTATACTGGGCCAGGCACAGTTCAACTCATCAGGATTGGACAGGGACTTAGGAGTGAAAATGTACATTCTTAGGGAGGTATTATGCATATGAGGGTTAAGAGAACCAAATAACTCTGTGGGCTGGGACAAGAGTCAAATCTGTGAATACCTTGGAGAAAAGATGTTAACAATAGATGATACTAATTATTATGCTTCTATAACCCCAGAGAAGCACATAATTATTGAGCATCTACTGTGTGCTAGGCATAATATTCTGGGATGTAGAGATGAAGAAGCCACATTGTCTCTGTCCTCGAAATATTAAGTAAGAGAAATAATCAAATACACAGATAATTTTATAATATGATACACTCCATGGAAAGGGTACATCCTTGTTGCAACAGGAATACATGGGAAGAAAAAGCAATGCAGGCTGGGTGTTCAGGGAAGGCTGAAGAGCTCAATCCTAAAAGACAAGACTTCACAAGGAAAAGGTAGGATGGATTCTCTAGGTACAGGACATCTATTTTGCTTAGCTTGCTGGTTTATAGGTCTCTAATATGGGGATAAAAAATAAATGTCATATATCATGTTTGAAGCCACATGTAGACTCAGGAAGAGAGAGTGCTAACAGAGCTGTCCACTGTGAGTGCTAAAGTGAAGAGGGCTGGACTATGAGCCACACATTGTCACCCTGCATTTTAGGGCTGAGGAATCATCCATCTATTCATGAATCCATGAATCCATGAATCCATCCATCCATCCATCCATCCATCCATCCATCCATCCATCCATCCATCCATCCATCCTTTGTTCCATCCTTCCAGCCATCCACAGTCACCATCAGGCTTATTTTGAGGACATAGACACAATCCAGTACCATCCTTTTATTCTTTCATGTCACTTAATTCTCTAGCCTCTGAAGTTTGTGGACTCCTGAAAAAAGATGGAAGACATGAGGTTTGGACTCATGAAGATCCAGGTTCCAATATCAGCTTTTCTATTGACCAGTTGTTTGACCTTGGAAAAGTCATTTGACATCTCTGAGCCTCAGTTGAATGTATCTAATAGTGTTCACCTCTATAATTGTGAGGATTAAATGAGTTAATCGTGGTAACGTGCTTGGCACAGTGTCTGGCCCACATTTCTCCCCTTGCCACCCTGTAAAGCACCTGGCACATCATCTTGCTCACAGTGGTGGAGCTTTAAAAAGTCACTCGCTTACATTGCTTAGTTTGAATGAGCACGTCCTCCGTTCAGCTCCTCCTGTGACTTCTTCCCAAACCCCTGCTCTGCCTGGCACTTTGGATATCCTTCGCTTTGCCATACAGAAGACGTTTTTTAAGCCCAGAAATGTATCATTTGAACCACATTTTCAAGAGAAAACACAAATACCTCTTGAATTATTTTGAAAGCAGTGATTGAACAAAAATAGAAAGATGACTAAACTCAGAAGAAAAAGTAAAAGAAAATTATGAACAATCTTTGAGTCATTCACTGAATTTCAGATGGGGAAAATATAGCCTGAGCAGAGACTGCAGAATATGATAGTAAGTCAGTCAGGCTGAGGAGCATCCCAAAAGAACTGTGGTTTGAAATTAGAAAGTTTTTTTTTTTCTTTTTTTTTTTGTAGTTTCAATGATTCCTTAAAGAACTTCCAAAGAGAGCCAAATGACTGAAATCTGTACTGTATTATAATGCTTTGCTTGATATTGGTTGTCAGGGACTTAAAACCAAGAACATGTTGAACTAAGTTATTTGTATTAATAAAATCACCGAGTTAATACTACCATCTCTTTATGCTAATAGAAAGGAACATTCTTCAGTGAAAACCCATGTAGCAGAATGTAATTTTCAGGGCTATAACAGTCTTTAGAGATCGTCTTATCTGATATATTAAAAAAATTAATATTTGAGTGTTATGCATTACATAAATATTTATGCTAATTATAGTGAGTTTGGAAACTAACAAAAGTGCACATATAACAAAATACAAATTGCCCTTAAGTCTACTACCCAGAGAAGACAATGGTTAACATTTTGGAATTAACTAAATGTCATTTCCTTTTACCCCATACAAAAAGGTATGTTTACAAATTTAGGATTGCATAGCTCTCATACTGTTTTGTAAGCTACTTCAGACTTAGGAAAAATTATGAAAATGATTTCAAGTAATTAAGTACCTTACACTGTGCACTTAGCAGATTTATTCTATTCCATATTATGTGCACCACACATAATGTAATATGTCTTGAAGGCTTTTATTTTACAGGTAGAGACTGAGGCCCACGGAGGACTAGTCATTTTCCCAAGGTCACACAGCTCATTTGTGTCGGAGCCAGGATGAAAACTCATATCTTAGGCACCAAATTCAGCATGTTCATTATAGCACATTTAACCCTGAATTTTTAGTTTATTATTAATTCCCAATTGCTTCTATGACACTCATAATAAACCATTCAGCTTGAATTTATCTTTTATTCTGTTGTCATAATAATGACTGTACTCATTAAGTGCTAATTTGATGTCATACTCTAATAACCACTTTACACATTCTGCCTACTAAGATAGTATTATCCCCATTCTAGAAAAAAAAATCCAAGACTGAGATGTTAAATTATTTAACTTAACTAGCTAGCGAACAGTGAAGACTAGCTATCAATACAGATCTCAGTGATATTTTCAGTAGCTACAATGCCCTCCTCTATGTACCTACTTATAATTGCTTGCCCCTAAGGTCCTAAAGGATAAAAATAATGCCTTATTTATCTATGAATCTGCAGGGCCTATTAAAAGCCCTGAATGTAATGTGTATTGAATGGGTACATGGATGCATTCACGAAGGTCATGTGATGTTGGACAAATGCTATTTGGCTTTGACCCTACACGTGGATTATTTCCTGGTTGTTCATTCCTCCTATCGACCCTGCTCTTTCATGTGGACTAATGCAATAGCTAGAACTGGTTCAATAATTTGTTGACTCACTGTAAAATGAAAATACAGGGGTTTCTTGAAATTTTTTTTAGAGAATTTCAAGATGGTGAAAGCAGGGCATTAAACAAAGCCAGGCCCTTCTGAGCGCACAGCCCTATGTGAATACACAGGCCACATGTGCATGAAGCTGGCCATTGCAGTTGCCTCCCAAATAGTCTTTCTGCATCCATTCTTGTCCCCATCTAGTCCTTTAGTTGTAGCAGACAGTGTTCTTTTGAACAACCCCAACTTCTCATTGTTTAAAATCCTTTTGTACATCCCAAAACCTTCTTGATTCTTTTAAATTTTATTTTTAATTGACATGTAATAATTGTACATATTTATAGGGCACAGAGTGATATTTCAATACATGTGTACTCTGTGTAATGATCAAAGCACGTTAATTAGCATATTCACTACCTAAAATATTTATCATTTCTTTGTTTGTGAACATTCAGAATCCTCTCTTCTAGCTATTTAAAAATATACAGTAAATTATTGTCAATTATAGTCACCCTGCAGTGCTATAGGACACTAAACATATTCCTCTTATCTAGTTGAATTTTGTATCTATTAACCAACCCCTCTCTGTAGGAAGGACTGATGTGTTATACAACACTGATGTGTTATACAACAAACTGCAGGTGTCTGTTTTCATGAGTGGGTAGCAAGTCTGCATCACTTATCTTAATTATACTTTTGTGGCACTGAATTTGGAAATGTAGCATTTGCCTTGAAAGGCTGAAGATGATGGATGGGAAGTGTGTCCAAGTTCAAGTGTACTGTACCCTATGATTTGTATTCATATTTTGTATTGTGTAACTGAGACTGATGAGGGGCACTTGGCCCAAGTTAAGTAGTTTCCATCATAAACCTGGAAAAGTTCCTGTTTTAAGGCTGAGCCTAGAGAAGATCAGTTCTGCTTCTAAAAAGTCTGATGTGTCTTTATGCAGAAATTGTTTTCTGCAACAGTATGGTCACTGATGAGGCACTTGAGGATGGAAATCTTGAATCGTCTTTGAAGAATGTGGCTAACCTCTTCACTGTGTCCTGTCCATACTGACCTAATTTTTACTTTTTAATTGAGCAGACTTTGATTGATTTACTCTGGTGTGGTCTGTGCCTGGTCTTTCTGTCTCTCTGCCTCATTATTGATTCGTCAGCATAGTGGCCACGCAGGCGGTCATCCTGTGACACTAAAGAGACTCAGCTGCATGAACTGAAGTTATCCTGGAGGACTACTTCCCCAGGATCTTTCAGCCACAGTACTGGGCATGGCAACAAAGTTGGAGACCTCCTAGGTTTATTTTCACTTTTCTAAATATTCTTGTATAAACGTGACAGTAGGACTGGAAATGGTTAGTGAAAAGTACATTGAACATGGTTGGCATAAAGAACTGCATTCCAGAGCCGACTTTGTCATATACTAGTAGTTCATAGTTTCCCTATCATTAAAAGAATGCTGAATCTTCCTACTTTTGAAAACAGGAAGATGACACTCACATCAAAAGATTATCAAGATGTTTAAATGAGATTATAAGTTAGAAGGAGACGTGAACTATTAAGTATTGTATACACATGAGAGAAAATTGATATATGGCTACTATCAGTCTTTACAATTCTGCTTATTTATGAGGACTGTGTGGACCAATGAACCTTTCCAATGTAATAAACAAATGGGAATCAAACGGAAACAATTTAGGTCAGAAAAAGTCTTTTCCCCACCACATGGCTTCTAGATTCTGCCAGTGCCAATTTTCTTTAATTCCCTCCAAATGCTTTTAGATAAGTGTTTTTCCTATGTATTATCTATTTTAACTCATTCTCATTTGTGAGAGCCTCATCTGGTAGTATATTTTATGTCTGAAATGCCTTCAACATCTAACATTATTGGTACAATCTTGCAAGGATTATTTTGGTAACCATGGCTTATCTGCAGCCTGGAGACCACTGAGAAGCCCCTACACATGCTGTTTAGTCCCCAGCTGCCAGAGAGTGGAAAGAGCAGTGTTACGAATGAAGTTGTGGGTGTGTGGGGTGGGATGGGGTGGGAGGCAGCTAGATACCAAAACAAAAGGCAGAGGTGGTATTTGTTGCTTTTGTAAGCACTTTCTTTGTAACAACAGGTGCACAGTAGATCTTAAGACATGTTGTTGAATTAAAATATATGTTCTTGATGTTCTGCTAGAAGCAGAGGAGTAGTATGAATACTGTCGATATAGGAGTTAAGAAGAAATTGTTTAGGTAGATAGTGAGGGTATGGAAGTCTTCATTAAGGTTTTACTTTTAATGAAAAGCATCCCCAAATTATTTTCCTTTCTAACAAGGGCAGACTGTAAAATCCAGCTGCAGACACAGATGCTGGCAAATTGTGCCAATCATGTTCAAGATGGTGGCACCATCTTCTCTTTGTCATCCACATGTACAGTAAGGAGCAGACAAGATGGCGCTGGTCAACTGGAAAGCCATTTACATAATAAGATTAGGTTGGCCAATTTTCCCAGCACCATTTATTAAATAGGGAATCCTTTCCCCATTTCTTGTTTTTCTTGGGTTTGTCAAAGATCAGATGGCTGTAGATGTGTGGTATTATTTCTGAGGACTCTGTTCTGTTCCATTGGTCTATAGCTCTGTTTTGGTACCAGTACCCATGCTGTTTTGGTTACTGTAGCCTTGTAGTATAGTTTGAAGTCAGGTAGCGTGACGCCTCCAGCTTTGTTCTTTTGACTTAGGATTGTCTTGGCAATGCGGGCTCTTTTTTTGGTTCCATATGAACTTTAAAGCAGTTTTTTCCAATTCTGTGAAGAAACTCATTGGCAGCTTGACGGGGATGGCATTGAATCTATAAATTACCTTGTAAACTAGTTCAACCATTATGGAAAACAGTATGGCAATTCCTCAAGGATCTAGAACTAGATGTACCGTATGACCCAGCCATCCCACTACTGGGTATATACCCAAAGGATTATAAATCATGCTGCTATAAAGACACATGCACACGTATGTTTATTGCGGCATTATTCACAATAGCAAAGACTTGGAATCAACCCAAATGTCCATCTGTGACAGACTGGATTAAGAAAATGTGGCACATATACACCATGGAATACTATGCAGCCATAAAAAAGGATGAGTTTACGTCCTTTGTAGGGACATGGATGCAGCTGGAAACCATCATTCTTAGCAAACTATCACAAGAACAGAAAATCAAACACCACATGTTCTCACTCATAGGTGGGAACTGAACAATGAGATCACTTGGACTCGGGAAGGGGAACATCACACACCGGGGCCTATCATGGGGAGGGGGGAGAGGGGAGGGATTGCATTGGGAGTTATACCTGATATAAATGATGAACTGATGGGTGCTGACGAGTTGATGGGTGCAGCACACCAACATGGCACAAGTATACATATGTAACAAACCTGCACGTTATGCACATGTACCCTAGAACTTAAAGTATAATAATAATAATAATAAAAAAAGATAATAATAATAAAAAAAAAGAACTTAAAAAGGAAAAAAAAAAAAAGATTAGGTTGGGGCGGCCAGCTTTCCCCATGCTCTAGGTAAACATCATACCTGATCAAACTAATCTGTGAGCCTATGTAAATCAGACACCACCTCCTCAAACCTGGCTATAAAGTCCGGCACATCTGCTGCTGGTCAGTCTTTCCTCTCGGAAGTCCCCTCTCTCACTAAAGAGAGAGCTAGTTTCCTTTCTCTTCCTTTCTCTTTCTTTTGCCTATTAAACCTCCACTCCTAAACCCCTTGTGTGTGTCTGTGTCCTAAATTTTCCTGGTTCAAGACAACAAACCCAGATATCTACCCCAGACAATGTAGCTGCTTCATACTGGAGACTTCACCTGGGATACCAAGGTACAAAATTCATTGAAATGGTGAGTAGAGGAGTGGACTCCAACTCTGTCCCTTCGTTTCAGAGCTCTTGGCCTCCATTTTAGAACTAAATCAAATCAAATCAATAACAGGCATCTGTCAGCCAGTTAAAAATATGGTTAGTGTTGCTGCCGTTCTTAAAGACTCAGATATGATGCTTACTGGGGAGAACATGGAGAATCCCCCAGCACCTACGGATTGCTGGGCATGTTGGCCATGTTTGAACCAACTTCCTTTCATGGAGGACTTAGCCATCATGTGGGGCTGGAAGAGGTTCTGGAGCAACTGAGGATTTCTGACTGGGGCTAACCCCTGGGGTTATCCAAAGGCTTCTGAACTGACCCCAGCCTCCAACTGCCTGATGGAGTGTTGGCAACAGGATCTCCAACTTTCCTAATGTAATTTCCTCCTTTCCTGTCTGAGACAGCCATGTCTCCTATCCTCTCTGTGTATGCAGTGTGGGGAAAATTTTACAGTTCAGGGAAGTGATCTCGTTTGGCAAAATTAGGGAATGTCGTAGTAACCGGGCATATAGCTCAAGGGAAGGCGTACTTGTGATTTTTGAGGAACAGAGGGTCCTTCCCCACCCACAGTGAGTGTCTCTCTCTGTCGTTGGTCTGGAGGGCACATGGCACTTCCAGGTCTCTCTCTGCCCTTGGTCTGGAAAGCGTGTGGCATTTCAAGGTTAACAGCGCCACCTAGTGGAAGAGGGATCTTGTCCAGAAGGCAGATTGTCGGTCTTTTTCTGAAACACCCTAGCTTCTCAATTCTCCCTTTTCGTGCCCCCTACTAAAAACCAGGCTTTATGCTGCTTTGGTGAATGGGAAAATTCTGCCTTCAACAATTAGGAG
This sequence comes from Colobus angolensis palliatus, assembly GCF_000951035.1. NCBI lineage: Eukaryota > Metazoa > Chordata > Mammalia > Primates > Cercopithecidae > Colobus > Colobus angolensis. The sequence goes on along the minus strand of NW_012114821.1, from coordinate 14,466,353 downwards.
TAAAATATCTTCTGAAACCGATACTGTTCCATCAGCAGATAAATGGCCATTTGGTCCCTATGTTCTTTTAAGGCACCTATTATGTCTCCAATTAGAGTGGTACTTATTTAGTAAGGGGGTTTTAAGTTTGGAAGTTAACCAGAACCATTCTTGGAGGTTGAACAGTTTAGCACAGGTGATAATGGCAGGATACAGAGCTCAAACCAGCACACTTCCTCTATAAAGGGGGGAAGTACAACAGTTGCCCGGATGCGAATGTCACATAGTCTCTCTTGAGATCCATTTTGTTTTGGCGGGGGGAACTAGGCAGGTCACACAAGTCTAGGAAGTCAAAGAGAAATCACAGGCAGAGGACTAGAGTTGCGGGTGTGAGCGTGACAAATCCCAATCACCTAGTTCCTCTGGTTCCATGGCCGAGGTCATGTCTGCAACCACAGGTGGCACATCCAACAAGGTGCCTGGACCCAGGAGCCATGGAGGGAAAACAGCAGGGAGGATACCCCCCGACTGTCTTCCCTTCCACCCTGGGTCATACCAAAAGGAAGGAGCCTAAAGGGACACCTTTTTCTCACTTCTCTTTCAAAATGGGTAACAGACAATCTTCAGCTTGCACCCCTCTGGAGTGCATTCTAAAGCATAAGAACTCCTTTGACCCTGAGACTTTGAAGAAAAAGTGGCTCATTTTCTTTTGCACAAGGGCATGGCCTTTTTACAAGACCTTTGCATTCATTGCAAAATCAACTCAGCCCTTTTAGTAGTCACATCAGGCAGACCCAAGAGAATGATTCCCCAAAACTAGAAAAGCAATTTCTGGGGGAACTATAGGAGGCAGCTATTGGTTGTTCCAGTCCTTACAGTCCATGGTATCTGGGGCCACCTCCAACCATGACACCAACTCTTCCACCTCCACCATCTCCAAAATTTCCCACTCCCCCACCTTCACTCTTATCCCTACAGGAAATGCCCAATGGAGGTAATGCCACAGGGTTCAAGTTCCCTTATTATTGAAGTCTCCCTTAGCAAATAAAGGGAGACTTAGGCCAATTTCCTGATGACCCTGATACGTATATAGAAGCCTCCCAAAACTTTGATATTTCACCTCTCATGGAGGGATGTTACGCTGCTCTTAAGCCAAACCCTAATGGCAGCTGAAAAACAGGCAACTCTGCAGGCAGCACAGAATTTCAGAGATATGCAGTATGTCTCCTATGGTAGGCCAAAAGGAAAAAGAGAAATTAGGACATCCAAAGAAACACCTTTCAAGATGTTTCCCCTGAAACATCATTCCCAATAGGAACAGAAGCAGTACCTCTTGACAATCCTTTTTGGAACCCCCAGGTTTTCTATGGTGTTTTTCCTTCCTTCATGGTTTAAAAGCTCCTATCTCTTCTTTTATAATATTCCTCCAAACTAAGAAAAGTTAACATTCCCAAACTTTAAAATGCTTTGCTTAGAGTTGAACTAGGGGGAGGGGCATCCAGGAGCCTGACATGCCGGCAAAAGGGTAAAAGTTTTTTTTTTTTTTTTTAAACCAGTCAAGCTTTAGGCTTCTCTCTCCCTGTGAAAGCTGGTAAAGAGGATAATAAGAATCATTGTTTATATTCTCCATAAAGTTTTAACTAATGAGAAAGGCATTTGTGATGCTGGTCTCAAGCTGTAGCCAAACTGGTGTGCTTTGTGTGTCTTCATGGTTCTGTCAAAAGAAAGGGTACCTTAGGTTAGGATGCAGACCCAGGACCCCGTAAGCCTGCTGTTCAGTCCAGCCCAACAAAATGATCAGTAACAAACTTGGCTACAGGCTCTCATCTTGTTTCATGTCCTTGGGAACATGACCTGTAATCAAATGGCAATACTTTGTTTTAGTCTCTGCCATTTTACAATGGTGGCTGTCTTTCTGTACTAAGTCAGCTACTGAGTGGGGGCCACAAACTCATATAAGCCAGTTTATTGATCTGGGTGGGCATGCTGATCCATCAAGGGCAGGGTTTACAAAATATCTTAAGCACTTATCTTGAGAGCAGTTTAGAGAGGGTCAAAATCTTGCAGCCTCTAGCTGTGTGACTCCTAAGCCATGGTTTCTAATCTTGTAGCTAGTTTCTTGGTCTGGCTCCCAGGCAAGAGGGAAGTATATCTTAGGAGGGGGCTGATACCATCTTTGTTTTGGACTGTGAACTGTAAACCAGGTTTCTCCCAAAGTTGGTTCAGCATACCCCAGGGATGGGCAAGGACAGCTTGGGGGCTGGAAACAAAATGGAGTTGTTTGGGTTAGATTTCTTTCACTGTCTCAGTCACATTTTTTCAATAACATTTGTAAAGCTGCTTATCACCCCTTTAAAAATACCTCATACACTTGAGGTTAAGTCATAACCTAATTAAGGCTTGTTGGTTTCACCTGGGAGGTTACTTTTTGCAAACTTCAAAAGCTGAAAATGTTAACTGCTTGGTATAGCTAAAGTCAAGTAACAAGGGATTTAAAAAGTTTTTCTTAAAGAGCGCTCAGAGTAATTAAAAGTGGATATCCAAGTGACAGGTATATTTAAAAGGCCTTTATGTTTTTCTCTTCTTCGATCTTGTTTTCCTGAAAGAAATTTTTTTTTTCTTTTCAGTTGACTGGATTATTTTTCTTCATTTTGTTGTCTTGCTACTTTTAATGCACATAAGAGAAACCCTAAGATAACTTTTAGTAGCCTGGGACTCCTTGGGAAAAACAGAGAGGTGCCATAGACCCTGTTTTGGGGAAAAAAAACCCTCTGTTTTCCTCATGAAACCTCAGAAATTAAAAGCAGATTGTTCCCTCTCAAAATCAAAAGCTCTGTTCTGTTTTGCATTGTATTATCTGACAGTTTTGAGTTTTAGGGGTATCAAATTACTTCATATTATGAGAGAGCTTTGGTGTGTAATAACTAGGTAGGAAATATATTTTAAGGGATGACTAATAGTAGTTATGGAGGAATACTTAATCCTTTGTACATTTGAATCAGAGAAGCATGCTCTTTGTCACCTGAAAGATGTGGATACATTCCCACTCTCCTCTGAGAGATGCGACTCCAAAGGGGGATGGGCTGATTACAAAGTAAGCCGATTGTCTTTGGGTTGCCTTGCAATGAAATGCATGGTAGAAGCACTGCACTGTCTTCTCCCACAGAATCTCCCTCCTTTTGGGGATCCATGATCCAGTACAAAACGGCACCCTTAATTTTGGAGATCTGTCTGTCTTCAGCTGTGCCTGCATAGTATGCCCTAGAAAAGGATGCTTTTGTGACCCTGTTCCTCCAAGGGCTCCACCCTGAATCCAGTAATCAAATTAAGAAACTGGCAAATGAAAAATCTTATGAGTGCTGAATCTTCTGTCTGTGTCACTATATATGTGTTGTGTGTAATGTCTATAAAAATAGCTCTAGTTGACTGGCTTAAAGAAAAATAAGTTCTTAAATATTTTTTAAGTTATTATAAACTACGGAGATAACTAAACTTCTTTGTCAGTCGTGTTTTTAACTGTAACTACCCTGAAAATTTTGTCATTCACAGACAATTGTTGTCTTCCTTTGTTCCTTCTCAAAAGGCGGTTTATAATCAAGCTATACGACTTTAACAGGTATTCACAAATGCAGGTTTTTAATAGTTTTGAATGTTGTAACATTGGAATGGAGAAAAATCCATATGGGACTCATGAAGAACTGAAATGTCCACGAATGTCAAGCATAACAAGAGTTAACTAAATGGACTGCACTCAGAATGCTAAAAGAATCTTTTTGACTTTTGCTTGGAATATTGCTGACCCTTATTTTGTTTTTCAGAGTCAAGGGAACTTATTCTGAACTATTTATGGCCTTTAATAATTGTGTAAGTTATACTCCTGTGAACAAAATTTGGAGCATGTTTCTTTTTCTCTGCCTGGTTCCTCTAGAATTTGGAAAATATCTGTGAGTACTCTTAACTTACAGCAATATAGTCATTTGCGTAAGGTCAATAAGAATCCATTTTCTTCCTTTGCAACAGGACACAATTGGAAAAACTGGTTATTTTATCAAGGTTTTGACTGGAATGGTATGCTTCCCTTTAAGAATTCAATCTCGACTTGCAGAGATGATAAAAGTCCCATGGGGAGAACTAGCCTCACACCTTGTCTACACATGCCCCATACAGGGTTCCTAACCTGTGGTCAGTAAATAATGTCACCTTCTAACAGGTCCAGGAGCGCCAAGTTTATCTTGGGATCTTAAGAGAAAAGAATCACCCAACTCACAGGTATTTGAAGATCCAAACCTGTGACTGGGCTTGGCTTTAAAAGGTCTTATCTGAGATTCCTTGTGGAACAGAGTTCCATCAAAGCCAGTCCAAAAGGACTATACAGAAATAATTATTCTTCCTGCACTTAATACAAATAATCAGGCCAAGAATAAGACTAAAGTTCATTCATAATTTGTTTTTACCAAAAATGAGGACTGGAGAGAGAAATTATGCTCCAAAGCTTATCAAACATTTGTCACTAAATCTTAGTCTCATTTATTGTTTTTAAGCTTTTTGCCTACATTTCAGACTGACCCCGCTCATTCCTATGAATCAAGTGGTGGTCTCCTGATCTTGGAAGAAATAAAAAAAGGATGGGTAATGTAAAAATCTAGATCAATATGCTAGTTCTGGGCAATTATACTGCAAATTCTGCCAGGTAGTGAAAGTGGGTGGGGTGCCCATAACTCAGAGGTTTCTTTTTTTGGAAAAATAAAACCAAGGAACTTCATAGACCCCCAAAAGGACATTCTATATCTTGGAACGTAAAATTTTAGATGGAAATAATCTACTACATCACACGTGTGGGAATTGCTATACTCAATCTATTTGCAGTGAGACTATATACTGTAGCAACTTCTAACTGGAATATCAGAGATTTTCCATTGCTGTAGTACTTTGCTTAATTATTATCCTTATAGCAGGGATAATAGTTACTAACAGAAAGAAAACATGAAAATTTTACTATCACTGAGTCTGCTAGACCTCCTTGTTGGGTTTGGTAATATGTCACACCCTGGCTATGCAAAGAAGGTTATAAAGGAAAGAGATTTTATGTAAGAAAGGATCTTGTATGATAAATGCTTGTTCTAAAGACAGTAGTTGGTTGTTTAAAAGAAGGATGTTTAGGACAAGTCAGAAGGTTTAAACATGTCATAGATGGTTCGTGGAAGTCATTAAAGGGTTATAAGGAAGGTAATACTTGTGCTAAAAAGAATAGTTTGTTGTTTAAAAAATACTTGTTTAGGACAAGTTGGAAAGTTTAAGTGTGTCTTAGATGGCCTGTGGTAGTCATGAAAGGATTAATAATTGCAGGAAAGATTTAGCCAAGGTTAACACTAAAGTGACTCTAGCCACCCAAATCCAATGCCACTTATCCTAAAAGGAATGCTACCTCTATATTAACATTTCAGCAACATCTGGTGGAGGTAAACCAGTGTTACAACCCATTGGAATGGCTGACAGTAATCAAACTCCAAATGGTGCTGCAGACAGAACCATGCATGAACATGCCTTTCTTTCAAGGACCCTTAGATTGACCCCAGCAGGAGCCCTGGCTGCTGTTCTTCACCCAATGCCCTTTTCAGCAGGAAGTAGCCAGAAAGCATTGTCGTCCAACACCCCTAACAGCAGTTAGGGTTACCAATCCAGAGGGAGGAATGATACAGAAGTTAAGAAGAAATTACTTAGGCAGATAGTGAGGGCATGGAAGTCCTCAGTAAGGTTTTCCTTTTAATGAAAAGCAGCTCCAAATTATTTTCTGTTCTAACAAAGGAAAGCCTGTAAAATCAAGCTGCAGACATGGGTACTGACATTGTGCCAATCATGTTCAAGATGGTGGCTCCATCTTCCCTTCTCTTTGTCAGCCATGTGTACAGTAAGGAGCAGACAAGATGGCGCCAGTCAACTGGCAAGCCCATTTTCATAATAAGGTTAGGGTAGAGGGGTCAGCTTTCCCCACATAATATGACATCATACCTGATTGAATCAATCTGTGAACCCTGTATAAGTCAGACACTATCTCCTCAAACCTGACTATAAAATCTGATGCATCTGCCCCGACCAGTCTTTCCTCTCAGAAGTCTCCTCTCTCTCAATAGAGAGAGAGTTGTTTTCCTTTCTCTTTCTTTTGCCTATTAAATCTCCACTCCTAAACTCCTCATGTGTGTCCATATCCTAAATTTTCCTGGCATGAAATGATGAACCTTGGGTATCTACCCCAGACAATGTGGCCACTTCACTGTCATTGTCTCTTCCAAACTTTAGACTAAAAGGAGGGTGGGTTTGTGAGGGAGACTCCCTCCCAGCACATCACCGACAAGGTGCTGCTAGAACCAGCAAAACTGATGCTCTTATTAAGTCTATTTTATTGCCTCCCTGAATTAAAAACATGCCCACTGATGAGTAGAAACAGGTGCCAGAACTCGATTCTAACCTGAATTACGATGCATTAATGCATTCCAGTATTTTGTCTATGTTTTAAGAAGTCAACAAGGCATAGGTAGTGTGGAAATAGTATCTTCTGATGATCAGTTGGAATACATACCTAATAAAGACTATGAGAAGACAAAAACACTAAATGCTTTGGAACAAGCCAGAAGACTTGGGAAAATAGAAAAAAAAAACACATTAAATGTGAAGTATGACACAAATCCAAAAGAAATTGTGCTTATAGGTTGAGGAGCACATATTATAAGGACAACAATGAGAAAAAATTCTAAGTGTTGTGAATGATAGTTGGCTTACTGTGAATCAATTATGTAATATGATTCCAAATGAGTTAATGCTTCTTTCAGTCACTCAATCATTTAATATTTCATTCTACAAATATTTAATTGGACACCTTGCCAGATAACCCTAAGTGCTTACTATATGAGCATGAGTAATGGTCCTTGTCTTCAAAATTTCCTATTTTAATGGAAGAGAAAGACATGAAAATTAATTATTTCAACACAGTGAGGTAAATGCAGTAATAAAAACTTATATACATGGATTAGAAAATGAGGAATGGCCAAAGACAGTTTTGCCAAAGAGAGTGTAAGTTTGAATACAGATCTGTTATTTACTGGCCACGTGAACCTGGGTAATTGCTCACTTCTCTTAGCCTTTGTTCTTCAAAATGTTACTCTGAAGATTAAATAAAGCACATAAAATGCTTGATACACATGTAAATTAGACATTAGTATCTAAAGTTTATAAAGAACTCATATTCTGGCTATTGCGAATAATGCTGCAATGAACATGAGAGAGCAATCTGAAACTATTCTTTAGTGGATAAATGGATAATGAAAATGTGGTATATGAACACAATGGAATATTATTTAGCATTAAAACAGAAGGAAATCCTGCCACTTGCTACCACATGGATGAAACTGGATGACATTATGTTAATGAAATAAGCCAGGCTAGAATCTGGATCTGGGACTTCCCAGCCTCCAGAACTGTGAGAAATAAAGATCTAATATTTATTCTAGTCTGTAGTATTTTGGTTATGGGCTGCCTGAGCTGACTAATACAGACAGATGATGTATATTTCACTTTACCTACGAGCAAATTGAGCATGGGGTCACTACTGGTAGGCCTAGTATTTTTGACAAAATTGCATGTTATCACTTATATGTGGAGTCTAAGAATTTTGAACTCATAGAAGCAGATAGAAAAATTATGATTACCAGAGACTTGAGGAAGGTGTGTGTGACATGAAATTGAAGAGATTTTAGTCAAAGGATACAAAATTTTAGATAGGAGAAATAAATTCAAGAGATCTGTTGTAAAACATGGCAACTACAGTTAATAGCAATGTATTGTATTTGAAAATTGCTAAGAGAGTAGATCTTCTGTGCTGTCACCACACACGTAAAAAGCATGTGAAGTAATGCGTATGTTAATTAGCTTGATGTAGCCATTCTACCACATATGCATAGATCAAAAAATCATGTTTATACCATAAATGTATACAATTATTTGTTAATTAAAAACAAAAATAACTCTTACAAATTCAACAAGAAAATGATGAATAACCCAATAGAAAACTGAGTAAAGCATATGAGCTGGCAATTCACATAAAATAAAACCCAAATAGCCAATAAATAAACAAAAGATGCACAAGCTTATGCATAATGAGAGAAGCACAAATGTAAACAGTACAATAAAATGCACACTCAACCTAACAAGTATTTTAAAAATCTAACAGTATAGGTGGGAATGAGAGCAACAGGACCACTGCTTATAAGAGGAAAATCGTGTCAGTCACATTGAAAAGCAATTTGGCAACATTTTAAAAAGTGGAAAATACAGATACCCTACAATCCAACAAGCGTGCTTTTATATCTACACCCCAGAAGATATGATCAAAGCATTTTTTATAATAGGGAAAACTGGTAACAACCTAAATGTCTCTATTAATAGGTCAAAGGATAAACATATTTTGATATGTTTGTATTATTTCATATGTACAGACAACAACTAAAATGAAGTCCGTGTATATCAACCTAGATGGATCTAGAAAGATAATATTACATCACAACAAAATAAATATTATAAATAATTTATAGATACAGCCCTAGCTATATGTATATATATGTGTGTATATATATTATATATATAACATGGATGGGAAGGATATATATTAAGTATATCAGAAGTTGGATTTGAGGAGACAGAGGAGAATAATAGTAGAGAAAGGAATTTCAACATCTGAAACACATTATCCTTTTAAAAATGCATAAGAAAATATACTAATTGTTAGCATTGTTTACTTCCAGGGGTTGGTTCATGGGCATTCATATTATTAGTTCTGGGCATATTTTCTTAGCCTTCTTGGATTATCTTGACCTTATTCTTTTCCTTTGACTGTTGGCCACTTATTCCGGCCTCAGCTAGTCCTGTGTGCTTCTAATACCAGAGACCAATCAGCCTGGACTGGCTCCTTCCATCACTTCTTGTGTGGGGTCTGTTTACCCCAGTGGCTGTAAAAGGGGCCAAGTGATGTCACCAGAAGGTGCATGCAAAAAGGGAACTCTTGCCAATGGGAGAGAGAGGGAAGGAGCCAGCAGACACATTTTTCTGCCTTCCTCTGTCCTGAGACACTTTTTCCCACCTTAGAGCCTGCCCAGAGACATTTCAAATGGCTCTGTGAGTGGATTTTCTGAGGCACCAGCTGAATCTCTTCACAGCCCATGTTGCCAGCAAAATGTAGTGGTAACTTGCATTTGCCTCTCATCCTTTTCTTCCTCACTTCTCTTTTCCCTCACTTTCACTGTCTTGGGATTTCATTAGCCTTGCCTTGGGCTGTTTTTCTCTAAGGAGTCTGGGTAAGATATTCTTTTTTGGACTTTTCTATATTTCAACAGTAATACATTTGTCCCTCAGCATCAGCCCTGTGGATACCAAAATCCATGCATGCTGAAGTCCGTTATGTAAAATGGTATAATATTTGCACATAACCTTTACATATCCTCGCCATGCTTTAAATCATCCTTAGATTACTAATAAAACCTAATACTATGTAAATGCTATGTAAATAGGTGTTATACTGTACTGTTTTTGTTTGTAATTTTTTTTTTTAAATATTTTCAATCTGAAGTTACTTGAATCCACAATGCTGTGGATATGCAGGACCAACTGTACTATCCTGAGAGAGCATGAGGGCTTAATACACAGTGGCTACTATTATTAAGATTGCTACAGCCAAATTATAAATAGATCCTACAAGTGTTGGAGCCACTAAATTTGAAGAAATCACAAATTATCAGACTTGGAGAAAACCTGAGCTACTATTTAGTCCAAACTTTGATTAATTAATCTGTAATTCACATATATGATACCACTGAAAAGTCAGGATTTTTGCTTGGACTTGTAAACTACAGAATGCCTGATTCGAGATGTAAGTCAATATCCAATCAGGCCTTAAGTTTCAATAATGTGGCGGGCATCATTTTCCCAACAATTCCACTTCCCGCAGAAAGTTGAGCACACTTTGAACTCACAATGGGGGGGGCACTTACTCTCCACTGTGGTTGAGGTTATCATAACGCAGAAAGAGGCCTGCGTAGATGGTCTCAGTGAGCAAGGCATAGATGGCGATCATGATCAGCAGCACTGCCAGCTTCAGGACGGAGTTTAGACGGAGGAAAACTGCACAGGTCACCATGGCCAGCACCCCCGTGAAGACAAAGTACTGGAAACAGAGAACGCAGGTGGTCAGATTCAATGGGGGCAGCAGTTCCCTCTCCTAGCCATGGACGCTGGTAGGTCTTACACACATTTGCAGAGAGTTTCCATTTGGAGGTCTCAAGGCCTGCTGTAATTCAACAGGTCCCAAATCAAACTCTTCATTTGCCTACTGCCAAGCCCTACTTTACGGCATCACTATTCACAGCATTTCCCAAGCCAATAACTTTGGTTTCATCTTCGTTGCCTTCTTCTTCCCCATACAGGCCATCCTACATTGGTAGATTCTACTTTTTTTTTTTTTTTTTTTTTTACAAATGAAATTACCTAC
>NW_012114821.1:14445790-14455766 GCF_000951035.1 Colobus angolensis palliatus | reverse complement strand
TTAAAAACAAATCCTTTTTTTTTTTTGAGATGGGGCCTCATTCTGCCACCCATGCTGGAGTGCAGTGGTGTGATCTCGGCTCACTGCAACCTCCTCCTCCCAGGTTCAAGCAATTCTCCTACCTCAGCTTCCCCAGTAGCTGGGATTACAGGCACGTGCCACCACACCTGGCTAATTTTTCTATTTTTAGTAGAGACGGGGTTTCACCATGTTGGCCAGGCTGGTCTTGAACTCCTGACCTCAGATGATACACCCACCTCGACCTCCCAAAGTGCTGAGTTTACAGGCATAAGCCACCGCGCCCGGCTGATTCTTCTTTCAGACCTCCCCTTCAGCCAGCCTTCTTTCACACTGTTTCTGTCTTAGTTCTCACCAACAGCTCTAGAATAGTTTTCTGGCAGCTCTGCCTGCAGTTAGCCCCAGGCCCCACCCCACACCTATATCGTTCTCTACCCAGTATTTCTAAAGCACAGATCTGATCGTGCCACATCTTAACTTGAAGTTCTTTCATAGCTCTCCACAATCTCAAATTATATTCTCCTTTCTCAATAGCAAAGCTCACAAGGCCATCATATATCAGATTTCCTTTCACCCTCTAAACCCTTCTCCCACATCCCAGGGCCCTGTTGCTCGACTCTCATCTATATGCCTAGGGCTTATTCCTCTGGCAAATGTCAGCTTAGGTGTTCTTTCCTCTGAGAAGCCTTCCTCAATATCTCCAGGTACTTTTGGATCTTGCTTCATTTCTCCACAGTACCCTGCATAGACCAGTATAATACCTATCACCCTGTATTAGAAGTAACTTCTCAAATTGCAAATTTGGAATCAGCCAAGAGCTGGAATATTAGAGTAGCCCTTAGGTGTCAGTCTACCCCACCAGATTTCAGCCTTTTATGGGAAGTGTCCCCAGCCTATTCCTTCCCTTAGAGAAGTATCCTAATGTATCATTCTGGATGGTAGATTCAGACTCTGACTATTGGGAACAAAAAGAATAAAGCTTGCTTTATCAAAGGCTCATTTTGTGGCAATATTGTGATCTCTATATATATTTTCACTTGTAACATTCAAAGTTAACTGGTCAAGATGGGAGTCATAATTCCTATTTTATAGGTTAAGAAACCGAGGTTCATAGAGCTTAAGTAAATTGTCCAAGATCTCTTGGCTATAAAGTGACATCTAGCTCACCAGGATATAACCAACTCACATAAATGAGACTCTAGTTAAAATATTGGACTTGATAATTTCTAAAATTCCTTTTGGTCTTGTTATACATGGCTGTTTGTAACAACTTGTCTTTTCTATTACATACAGAGACAATTTTTGTATGGGCAGGGGTGGTGGGTAAGAATTTCCAAAAATGTCTAAGTAATTACTGAAGATTGTTTACAGATTTCTAAGCCTAGCTGGTTAATTTATGCATCCTTTCAACAAATGTTGACATCGACAAGTGTGGAGAGTGTCCTGATTGCATTCTCTCTGAGGGCAAAAGCTCCTTTGTGGTACATAGGGTGGACTCATGAGTGAAAAAGGCATTTCCTTCCCCTTAGGAGCCTAGTGTCTAGTGTCTCCTTTACTTCTGTCATTTCCTTTTCCAAGAAATCCAATTATTTTCTGGTCTCAAATGGGATGATAGGCTTTCTTCAGCTGTTCTTTAAGATCTTGGGGAAGATGTTTAGGTAATTCATTTTGATGCCTCTGTGTAGGAAGCTGTGTGTGAAGTGACTGGGCAATAAGAAGTTCTTTCTCCAGAGCTCATTTTCTGCTGCAGGGAAACTCTAAGCCCCTCCAGTTTGACAAAGGCCAAAGAAAGAGGACTAGATCTGACGGGTCCCATTTCGTTGTTGCCTGTATCACAACAAGGGGTGGTGCATGGCTTTTTGCAAATTATAAATCATCTATTGGATAAAAGCCATTGAAATGATTGTATTCTTGTAACAAAAACTTATGTGGTCACAACAGTTAATTTATAAAATGTAATAAGCATTTATTGTGTTCCTATTACAATCAAGACATGGTGCCAGGCACTGGAAATTCAAAGGAGAGTAAGATGGCCCAGGCCTAAAGGAAGTTGTGGTCTAAAATGTAAAGCAGACATAAAAACACCAGCAATAATCGTGGTGGAAAGTGCTTTGTCAGCAATGTGACCAAATGCAATGTGGGTACAGAGGAAGGACAAAGCGTTCTGCATTTTGCAGGCATGTCTGAAGAAGGCTGTACAGGGGACATGAGTTTGAACTGGACCTTGAAGGACAGAGAGGATTTCACACAGTAGAAAATGGAAAGGGATGGGCATTCTAGGAAGACAGAATAGCATGAATGCAAAAATGTAAAGGAACAAGGTGTCAGGAGGATTAATTCCTTGGGTCTTATTAGAGAATCATACAACTACTTATAAAGAGAACTAGTAACACAAGCAGAAGAAAAGATTTGAATGTGTTGCCCTCCTCCTTTCTCTAATAAGGCTGCTGAAGATATAATAGGCAAATATAATTGTACATTTGCACAATGTGTTGATGGGTCCTTCTCGTTTTGTTGCCTCAATCAGTTGTGGCAGTATGCTCTCGCCTTCTTTACCCCCATCCCCCATTCCATTGAAAGGAATCACCCACTGCCTTACATGGTTTAGGTAACTTTTTACTTTAAAGTATAAAGGTGAATCTTTTGGAGGTGATATAAACCATGGGACATCAAACAGAATGAGGCCCCTGGACAACATCAGAGGAATCTCCTCTGTGCATTTTATACCTTGAGTGAATAGTCAGGGTGGGACCAGGAAATGGGAGAACAACAGGAAGCTACAGAAGTATTATGGCTTTGTAAAAGTTTTGGGAAAACATTTCTCTTTTGCTGGGTCTGGACTCATAAATTGCACGTGTCCTGTAACATGGGAAGAAACTGGGCTCAATGCAATTACTTAGTCTCTGTCAAAAAACTGGCAATTTTTGTGTTATATTACTCTGGGAACTTAGAAGGCCCACAGCTCCTAAACTCTCCCCTGAATGGATCCTGGGTATAAGGGGCTCATAGGTGTAGTAGGACAGAGTTAAGGGGCAAAACCACACTGTAAAAAATCCTCTTGCATGGAAATCTGAACTTTATTCTGCAGTCCATAAGGAACCACAGGTGAGTTTCATACTTGTAATGAATGGATTCATTAGGTCAGTGCCTAAGAAATAAATTGTGGCAGGGAAGAATATATGAAGTATCAGGATTAATGGAGAAAAGCTGAGATTTAAGACAAGGTCTTGGCAGATCTACCCAATAAACTTAGCAAGATATAAAAATTGGATAACATTGTCTAGTTTTATGGGGAGGTAAGAAATAGAGAGGAGTCAGAGATAGCACTAAGATTTCCACTTTGTATTAATCCATTAAGTAAGAAGAAACTTAAGATAAAGTATGGGGAAAAGGCAGTGAGTTCTTTTTTAGGCCTATCAAGCTTTAGGTATAGAAGGGGTGATTCAGGAAGGATGTTCAGTGAGCAATAACATAAATGAGGCTGAGGTTCAGAAGGCAGATGGGGTCTGGAGACACATATTTAGCATCATTCAGCTGAACTTACAGGTTTGGAAGAAACCACTCAAGCAGAATACAAGTAAAGACAGAAGATACAGAGACTAACATTGAGAGCCTACCATGTTTGAAGGACTGTGGAAGAAGAGAAATAAGAATATTGATTAGGCATTGTTGGGGATGTATGGAGGAGAACTAGAAGACAGTAGTGAAGAAACATGTGCCCGAAGAATAAAAAGCTCTATATACAAGAGTTTTCAGAGGAGCATTTAAATAACAACAAAAAGTCTTCAAAATAATTTTAAATTGGAAAGCAGGGTGTAAAATTATATATACACCATGATTACAAGAATGCAAAATATGTGTACACAGACATGACATGGCTTTTGAGTGGATTATTTCCTTTGGTAATGTCCTTTAGTTTTATTTTAATGTGCAATATCAAATGAAGCAGTAGGTTGAATGCAGTGTTTCGGGGTAAATCCCTGTACTCCAGAGGACTCTGCCTGGGGTTCTCTGTTTTTTCCTAGACCTTTTAATGACAAAAAATAATAATGCCAAGTTTTGTATGAGAAATGCTAGGTAGTGAGCAAAGTTCCCAGCAATCTCTGATAAAGGAAGCAGACAAGCTATGCATTGTAAGTGCGTCACCTTTGCCTTGGGAAAGGATATAATGACACTTCAGTTTTTACCGTTAAAAAATTGGTTAGGAAAAAGAAGTCAAAGGCATTTCAGTAGGTAAAATAAAATGTAGACGGGAGAAGACAAAAAACCCCTACAGATGTGGAGGTGTGAAAGACACCAGATTCATCTTAGATGAACTCCACGTAAGATGGGTGGAGGGACCAGCTGGGTGGGGGATGTCTGTAAATCAGCAATTAAGTTGGTGGAAAGTAGATGTAATAATTAAGCCTAAATATTTATTGGGCACGTATTCTGTGAATGACGTTGAATGACTTTATGTGTTTCATCTCATTTAATTCCTTAAATGACTCAAGGACAGATATTATTCTTGGGTCCACTTTACAGAAGAGAGGAAGTGTATATAACACTTTTCTTCTGAATACACAAAGTTTTCTTCTCTCAGATATTCTGGCTTGGGAAATCAATTTCTTCAATGTCTGTACTGAAAAAGTTGGAATCTCATGATTTGACAAGGTATTCAGGGTAGCAACAACTGAACCTGTTTCCATAAAAAACAGTTTACAAACTAAATCATGCATTATTCCACAATTGTTGACTGAGAACCCACTATGCACCAAAAATTGTGCCAGGCTGGAAGAACATTGTCAATGCACCATAAATTGCCTTGGCAATATATGCACAATTTACTCTTAGGAGGAAGAAGAATTATTTTGCACAATGATAACTGATGAAGGAATTGAGCATCTACCCACACAAGTCAGACAAACTGGATTCCTTGAAGCTATCTAGTTGCTGCCAAAATCCCATAACATCTTGAACTTATGGGACAAGAAGGAAAGAAATCAAACAGACAATTTTTAAAAGTCACTATGATTCAAAGAAATCATCTGGACTTATTGCTTTACACAAAATCTGATTCTTAGCAATTGTAGCTCTTGGTATAAGCAGCACAGTGAAGTGTGTCCAGGCAAATGACAGAAGCTGCTCTACTTCTTCTGAGACCAGCCTGGACTCTCCAGAAAGTTGAGCAAGGAGGGTATCATAAACCTGGGGACCACCACAAGGTGCTGGGAAGATAGCTGGTCTGACTCTCCAGGGTGTTCGCTGGGTTGTGTTAAGTAGGAGAAAAGAAAATTTTGTGTGTGGTTTGTGCTCTGGTACATTCTTAATGGTCCTTTGGTTCATTCAAGATGCTGGTTTTCCAAGGTTGTATTTTTGAAAAATCTTCTGTTATTCATATCATTGTCTTTTACTATGCAATATGTTCCCCCTACCCATTTTATGATTTTGTCTTTATTATGGTTTGAGTAATTTGATTATGATGTGCCTTCGTGTGCCTGTGTGTGTTTATATTGAGGTTTTGGACCTGTGGATGTATGGTTTTCATCAAATGTGGAAAAATTCATGCCACTATTTCTTTAAATAGGTTTTCAATCTCCTTGTCTTTCTCTCAATCTTTCTTTTAGGTTAGGAGCTAGGACTCCAATTATACATACAGTATGCTACTTGAAGTTTTCCCCAATACTGCTTTTATTTTAATTTTTGTATTCATTTTGGATACTTTATATTGCTATGTTATCAGTTTCACTATTTTTTTCTTCTGCACTAATTTTGTCTATCATGAATACAGTTATAATATTTATTTGCTTGGCTGGGTGCAGTGGCTCATGCCTATAGTCCCAGCACTTTGGGAGACCCAGGCAGGTGGGTCACTTGTGGCCAGGAGTTTGAAACCAGACTGGCCAACATGGAAAAACACCATCTGTACTAAAAATAATGATAATAAAAATCTTAGTTCAGTATGTTGGCGCATGCCTGTAGTCCCAGCTACTTGGGAGGCTGAGGCACAAGAATTGCTTGAATCTGGGAAGTGGAGGTTGTAACGAGCCAGGGTTGTACCACTGCATTCCAGCCTGAGCAACAGAGTGAGATTCTGTGTCAAAAAAAATGCTAATTCAAATACACACAGTCAAATCTGAGTTGGTCTTTTTTGGTTGATATTTTTCCCCTTGTTATCAGTCATATTTTCCTTCCCCTTTTGATGCCTGGTAATCTTTGATTCGGTGCCAGACATTGTGTATTTACCTTGTTAAATCCTAGCTATCTTTGTATTCCTATGAATATTCTTGAAATTTATTCTAGGACACATATTAAATTATTTTAAAAGGTTCGATCTCTTTGGATCTAACTTTTAAGATTTTAAAGGAAAAATCGGAGAAGCATATGATATAGGAACAATTATTTTACTCTACTGAAGCAAGACTTTTCTGAATTCTCTAACCTAGTATCCCATGAGTCTTTTTCAGTCTGACTGGTGGAAACAAAATTATTCTCAGCTCTGTGTGAGTTCCAGGCACTGATCCTTCCAGATGGTTCTTTTCCCGTGTCAGTTTCCTCACGTGCATGCACTGATTGAACACTTTTCAGATCTCTAGGTTTTGCTCTCTATGCAACTCCCTAGAGTAGTGTGTTCTGCAGACTCTAGCCACCTCGGTCTTCTGGGACTCTCAGCTTAGTATTCTGAAATCAGGGAGTCCACCTTGGTTTCCTCTTCCTGAGCCATAGTCTAAAAACTCTCTTAAAGCAATAATAAAGCTCAGGCAATCACTTGCTTCCTGTCTTTCAGGATTATTGTCCTTCACTAGGATTATTGTCCTAGTGCCTTGAAAACTATTGTTTCATATATTTTGTTTGTTTTTAGTTATTTCAGATGGAAAGGTAAATCTTGTTCCTGTTAGTCTATTGGAAGAATGCTTCCTTTCTCTTTAAATATTTTAAAACACACATTGTGGGCCCTGTCCTGCTGGGCCCTTTGGTCAACATTGAATAGCTATACAATATTATCTTCACTCCTTAAGTCAATAAATTTGAGAGGATGGAAAGGATGTCCTAGATAAATAAATCAACGGTAGGAAGGATGGAGTGTGAGTGCTAAGATGACACCATAAGGGTATGTGAGATGGCAGGAAGGAGAGTGATGAAGGAGTTGGGCCTGCCAAACCACATTATGGAAAAAGGGAGGCTTGAAGGCTGGGTAGGACCTGAATAAATGGAGAAGAAAGGGAAGGAAATGCTAGCATGCCAAGATACAGACGATCACATCTCTATGGAAAAATGGGCTCTTCAGGACCCTTTAAAACCATAGAAAGCTCTGCTCTTGCAGATACAGTGAACTGTTTATTCAGATGTGCCAGAGCATATAATAAAGGGGCGTAATTCTCAAATTAGGGTCTTCCCACTAAGTCTCCTGAGAACCACATCCAGGTGTTTGAGATAATGACACTCTGGGTTTGTGCATATGATTTGCATTCATTTCACAAACCTGTGCCTTTCTTTCTCCTCGACTACTCTCCAACCATGACTGGAATATAGCTTTCTCCACTTTCATTCCCGGCATCTTCACTCTTTTTTAGCATCTGACAAGCTTTGAATTTAGAACTAAATTATACTTTATATCATACATTGTAAAAGCCTCATTTCTTATATTACATCATCCTGTTTGATAACATGTTTTTGGACTGGATATTATTTCTCATAGGGTGAGGCAGAAATGTCAGGTATACATTTGAAGAAACCAAGGCTCAAAAAGATGAAGAGGTTTGCTTGGGGACACATACTTGTGAGTATGTGAGTGCTGGGGAGTTGGATTAAGTCTTTCAGAAGGTCTGAATATCTAATCCATTTTAGTTTGGCAATGCCTAGTCAGTGAAGCATGTGCACACACATACACATGCACACATATGCACACACACATACATACATGTATCAGAATGGCAAATGGTGGGTCAGATCAGGTGGTTGTTGCAGCTGGTGAATTTGGCCTGTGGCCATAGTTTGCTGACCTCCTGAACAAGATGACCCTTTCATTGTGGAGAAAATGGTAACATCAATCCATATTCATTTTATCTCACTTTTAAACATTTCTATTTTTGAGTGTGTTTCATAACATACGCTAGTATATTACACACAGTTGTTCAGGTATGTACAGGTGTTTGTTTGATGATAACATACATTGGCATTACATGCTCAAAGCGTTTTTGCTGAAAATAATAAATAAATCATAGCTGATATTTAATGAGCAGATACTTTGTGCCAGGTGTGGCTTCTAAACACTTTATATGGATTAATTTACTTAATTATCAAAATCACCCAATAAGGAAAACCCTACTTTTATCCCCATTTTACAGATAAGGAAACTGAGGCACTGAAATAAAGCTGTGTGATCAAAAATCTTACCCACCACCTGCTTAGGATTTGGCTAATCTCTGAGTGCTGTGGTCTTGTGTTTGGGGGTTCAGGTGTTGGGTCAAGGGTATACAATATTAATTCAAAGTGATGTGTGGGCACAGATAAATAGCTGCTTCATGTCAGATGCCATGTGAGGAGCTAAATATTTGCTAACCCATCTAGGCAGGCACCATGAGAACATATTGTTTAACTCCACAGTAGTCATGTAAAGAAGGTATAAATTTTCCCATTTTACAGATGAGGAAACTGAGGTTCAGAGAGAGTAAGAACTGATTCAAGGTTCCACTGCTAGCAAGTGAGGGGGCTTGATTGGAAATGAAATACAGCTTTTGCCTAGCTCTGACTCTCCAATTCCGGGCCACTTACTCTGTCCAAAAGTTGAGACATTTCCTAAGCCCCTCAAACCAAGAATTTCTCAGGGAGCCATTGTCCCACAGAGTACACTAAGCTGGGGCTCCACTCATTCCTAGGTGGAAGGAAGTCCCAGGGCACATGGTCTGGCGATGTAGCCCCTAAACGGGACTTGGTCCTATCCTGTCCTGCATATCCTTAGTAGAGTCTCGTTTCTCCTCTAGGGACTAGGACAGATAAGGAATAAGGTAGATATGGTTCAAATTATAGTATCAAGGCTCGATAATAGACTTAAAAAGAGAAGGAAGGAAGGACAGAAAGAAGAAGGGATGGAAAGAAGTGAGGAAGAAATAAGATCAGGCAAGTGTGGCCCTAAGCAGCACTGAGCAAGCTGCTTTCTGAGCTCTAGTTTTATTATCTATAACATGGAGACAGTAATAGCCTCTATCCTAGACATCTGAAGGATTTGATGATGTTATGCATATCAAGCAGGTGCTCTATGCAAATGGATGGAGGGAGAGGAGGCTTGGTCTCCTTGTTGAAATGTTTCTGGAACCAATTCTTGGACCTAGAAGAGACTACAGGGAGCCTGTTCTCCATTCATATGTTGGAGGGGCTTCTGAGTGTGGCAGCCTCTCAGAGAACAAGAATCTACCCAGAGTTCTAGGTATGGGGTTGGCTGGAGTCTGCTGGGACATCTTAGCTGTTCTACTTTATGACCCAGAATGTCTACCCTAATATGTAAAGGTCTGGGTTGTGAATAACAGACCCCATAGGCTGACCCCAAGGCCCAGAAACAGACCACTGGCTCTGTAGTCAACGTAGAGTAACACACACACATTATGATCATAAGTGGCCTGTTGGGATGCCTCCAGACCACGTGGTGCTTCTGGCACTCTCTGTACCATTTAAGTTTAGTTGTAATTTTCTGCCTTTGTAATTCCCTCCCTCCCTCCTTCCCTCCCTCCCTCCATCCCCCCTTCCCTTCCTTCCTCCTTCCTTCCTCTTCCTTCTCCCTTCCTTCCTTCCCCCTCCTTTCCCTTTCCTTCCTTCCTCCCTTCCCCTTCCTTTGTTCCTTCCCCTTCCTTCCTTCCTCCCTTCCCCTTCCTTTGTTCCTTCCCCTTCCTTCCTTCCTCCCTTCCCTCTCCTTCCTTCCCCTTCCTTCCTCCCTTCCCTCTCCTTCCTTCCCCTTCCTTCCTCCCTTCCCTCTCCTTCCTTC
>NW_012114821.1:14372757-14445686 GCF_000951035.1 Colobus angolensis palliatus | reverse complement strand
TTCCTTCCTTCCCCTTCCTTCCTCCCTTCCCTCTCTTTCCTTCCTTCCCCTTCCTTCCTTATTTCCTTCCCCTTCCTTGCTTCCTTGCTTGCTTCCTTCCTTCCTTCCCTCTCCTTCCTTCCTCCCTTCTCCTTCCTTCCTTCCCCTTCCTTCCTTCCTTCCTTCCTCTTCCTTCCTTACTTCTCCTTCCTTCCTTCCTTCCCCTTCCTTCCTTCCATCCTTCCTTCCTTCCTTCCCTCCCTCTCCTTCCTTCCTTCCTTCCTTCTTTCCTTCCTTCCTTCCTTTCTTCCTTCCTTTGTTCCTTCATTCCCTCCCTCCCCACCTCTTTCCTTAATGCAGCAAACACTGTTTGAGAAAGAACTCTGCCTGCTAATGGAGATAACAGTGCATTCTGCTACAGGATTTTACAAATAAGCTAGGAGAAATGCATAGAGAAGGAAGAGATAAGGGCAAATGGAAAACAGATAGAAGGAAAGGTGAAAAGGAAGAAAAGGAGGAGAAAGAGGGAGAAAGAAATGAGGCAGGTGTAAAGATGAAAAAGAGGCAGAGGAGGGACCAGGAAAGAGGACTGGGAAACAGAAAATATAAGGGGAGAAGGAAAGGCAGAAAAGGGGAAGAAGAAGAAAGGAAAGAAGAAGAGGCAGAAGAAGGAAAACAGGCCTCTTGAGTACTTTCTATGGCCCTTCAGCCAGTCTTGTTTATTTAGAGCTGGTAGAGATATATCTGTGTCCAACTCTCACCAAAGGGAGCTCGTAAATAAATACCTCTGGGTAGGAGCAGATATCTGTAAACACAGCTGAGGAATTGAAAGTCAGGTTCTTCAAGGGTATCGACTTGTCAAAATCACACCACAGCTGCGAATTAAAAAAAAAGAACAACAAAAACAAAAACAGGAACAACAAAGTCAGTGTGAGTGCTGGAAATGGAGCAGTGTGCTATCAGTGGCCGTGCTTCAGCACGGGTAGACTGAACCCTAGAGGGGACTTGAAGTCAGAATGGAAGTGCCAAAGTGCCAGCTTTGATTTCTTTTATTTAAAAAGCAAGTGCTTGCTCAGAAACAGCTTCCATAAGCCAGTCATGAAACTAAGTTTAGACTGCTCTGTTGGCCCCATCATTTGGGGTCACTGGAGTGTGCTTGTGGAGCTCAGAAGAGAAAGCCAGATGGCAGGAGAAGAGGTCTTTCTCCAGATCAACAGCTGGGAGGACTTGAAGAATCTGAAGGGGTACATTTTCCAGAAAGATTCTTAGCACTGGGGTGATGGGCATTTCCTAGGGCAGAAGTTGCTGCAGGAGATTTTGTGGTATTAGGAAAAGAGTAACTACCATTGGCCAAATGCCTCCTCTGTGCCAGACACTTTGTACAAAAAAGCCTCACAACCACCTTGTGATGTAGCTGCTATTTTTAATCCCCATTTTACAATTGAAAAATATGAAACTCTGAGAAGTAAAGTAACTTGTCCAGGGTCGCAGAGCTGGTGACTGGTGGATCTGAGATTTGAACACAGGTCTATCTGACTCCAAAGCCTCTGATCTTCCTACCACACTACCCACTGAGGCACAGTTGGCCCCAGAGGTAACCCTGACCTAGAGTCATTGGGCTTACTTACAAATTCTGCACCCCTGAAATATCTAATTTGTTATCAAGACTTAATTTGAGGTCCTGGCTACTTCTCTGCAGCCTGTGATCAATTGATCCCATGTACTTCCATTTCAGTTATCATAATCTATAAAACATTCATTAGATGATGAACTAAATTAGATGATAATTTTCCTTTTCTGCTTTTCCTTTATTCATAGAGTCTTCACTAGAAGGACAACCACAGAACTTAAGTAATTACTGGGCCAAATTGGACAGTGGTTTCAGGCAGTCTAGGCCTCTAAGTCACAGGCCAACAATTGTGGGAATCCATAGCTTGGGTCCCTGAACACTTGGGGACCCTTGCTCAGGCCCAAAGGACAGAGTGATGGATTCAACCACATGACAATGCCTCAACTAGCCTCTCTCAACATGCCAAGTTTAAGACCTGGAACCAAACAAATCACCTAAAACATCTAGCTGCCTGAGTCATGGACAACACAGACTACTTGTAAAAGCACAGAAAATACCTATAGCTACCATGGTACAATTCTCAAGAGAAAATGAAACCACGACAATGTGGATCAGCAAATTAAACAGTGATAAATATCATGGCAGTTGGAAATTCATCTGAGTTCTATGTGTCATGTGAAATACAAACTCTTAGAAAGTCAAAGGCGAGATACTCAGCTTTCCTGAAATGCAGTTTCCTCATCCATTAAATGGGGACAATAATACCTACCTGTAGCACATAGTAGGTGCTCAATAAACGGCAGCTATTTCATTTCCATTTCCCCCACCCCACTCCCACTCCCAGAGATACAATTTAGCATATTAGAAGGGTGAGGGTCATGGAGTCAGACAGAACTTATTAGCAAGTTATTTCATGTCTCTGAGCCTCAGTTTCCTCAGCCATAAAGTGGGGATAATGAAACTTACCTCACGGGGTTTATGTGAGGATTAAATATGAAAAATATGTAAAGGTCCTCCTTCAGCGCATGGCACATAGCAGGTAGGTACTGGTACTTGATAAACAGTAACTCTTATTTACAATGTAATTGGCCACTGACAATATGGAAATTGAAGGGCTTTTGGAACTCCTTTGGAGAAAATAACCTATCCCACTGGGAAATAGACAATTTTCCAACAGTAAAATGCACAGTTTTGGCAGTAGCCACATCTTTGTTATCTGTCCCTAAGCTTGGGGCTAGACCAGGCACATAAAGGTAACTGGTATCAAGGAAGGGTAATGCAGGAAGCTGCAGGCTCCATAAACTTCATACTCAACTGCACGCTAGACACCAGAAGGTTGGTGGATGTGGTATGCTTACGATATTTAAGATGGCACCCAGGAAATTAATCAAGATGGATGCAAAGATGATGACGTTCCGGGCCAAATAGGTCTCATTAATCCAACAGCAAGTTTTCCGGAGGATGAGGGGCAAACACTTATAATCCTCTGCTGTGGTGATGAGGACCAGAGCTGAGTGCAGCATAATCAGAATGGAGAACTGGATGGTCATTGGCATCACTCTGCAGGGAAACACAGAATGTTGGATCATTGGCATCAATTGTCTGAGCAACACTGAAATTCTATTCCTGGTCTCCCTTTCCCATCCCTTGCATCGGACAATTCTTTGAAAGGTCTGTTTGTCCAAGAAAAAGGTTATGAGCAGGAGAGATTTTTAAAAATTACATGCATCCCCAGAGCACTCTCTCTATTGAGAAACTTTGCAAAAAACAGAATATTTGGCCTGATTTATTGCTCCTGCCCACTTTTCCCCTCTTCTTTTATTATTAATTTTTGTCACTAGACAACTTCTGTCATGGCAACACACCACTCTAGTTTGGTATCAACACTCTGGCTGTGGGATGAACCCACATACCTTTCCCTTTCAAGGTGGGTTTTATGAAACTTTCTCCCGCCATCTATCCTGATAACAAGAATTGGATTTGGCATTGATTTTAAGTTGCTCAGTTTGGTTCCTGGTTACTGTGGTTTTCATGGACTATACCATAAGTTATTTGAGACATGGGTAAGGAGAACTCATCCTTGTCCAAGGTATCAGCATTGCTCTCGAGTTTACATCTTGAGTTTCAAGCTCTCATCAAAACTCTGTCCCATGGTAGCCTGTGTCGGTTGGACACCTGTGCTTGGTGTCAGGATGCTTAGTAAGTCTGTGATCTAAAACTCCATCTCTGGAGGCATCTTTAACTCCTGTCTCTCCTATCAACCTGTTTATCACCATGCATGCTGCTTCTCCTTGGGAATTAACTGTTCTCAACTCTGTGTCTAGCCATTCGTGTCCTACACTGGCAGCTCTAATTTTTCCATCTCTATTTCAGTCAGCAAACTCATGCAGGTGTTAAAGGGTACCTTGATAGAAGTGGTGGGAGAGTTTATATCTGCTCCTTTTTCTGTAAATTGAGGTGTATTCATCTGGCATTTAATATCTTCCATTGGCCAATGCTAAATAAATGTGTGTTTAGCAAATAAAGTTGAACTCACCTTCTTTTCCTAACACTATCTCTTACTATCCTCCTTAAACTTCTTATGTAATATTAATAACAGTAGTATAAATAATATATTGAGTTCTGATCATGTGTTAGCTACTATGCTGAGCATTTTATATATAATATCTCATTTCCGTTCCTTAGAATAAACCAAAGAGGTCTTTTTATCTCTTTTTTTTTTTTTTTCCAGATGAGGATTCGAGGCTCAGAGGGAAGAAACCTCCCAGGCATCGTACAGTTCGTCAGTGTTAGAGCCAGAACTTAAAGTCCACTCTGTTATACCATTCTGATATTCTAATCACTTTGGTAAGTAATAGATCTCCTGTGTTTGCATTAATCTTTTTTGCTTTTATGGGTTCATCATAATATTTATTCATTCAACAAGTCTTATTCCTGGGTATACAGTGGCAGGCATCAGGGGTACTGGGGCCAAAGACACCTCTTCCTCACCTAGGTGATCACCATTGAGAGAGGAATATAAATATGCAAATGATAAACTTTTTATATACTATGCTAGGATCTATAAAGAGTTATAAACAAACATCAATTGAAAAATAGGAAAGGGAATCAAGGGAGGCTTCATAAAAGAGGTAACACTGGGTTAGGCCGTGAAGGTTAAGGAGAAGCCTTGCAGGTAGGGAA
This sequence comes from Colobus angolensis palliatus, assembly GCF_000951035.1. NCBI lineage: Eukaryota > Metazoa > Chordata > Mammalia > Primates > Cercopithecidae > Colobus > Colobus angolensis. Next base: position 14,440,954 of record NW_012114821.1, on the reverse strand, counting down.
GAGCCGGGAGCATGAGCAAAACGTCAGAAGAATGGGAGTGGCCAGTGTCTTCAGAGTTTCCCAATAACCCAGGCAGTGTGGCTGTGCTCAGGAGCTTTGTCCTGTAGGCAATGTGCAGACGGAATTAATCAAATATATGTGTTTGAAAGACAACTGTGGTGGGAGGTGGAGGATGAAGTGAAGAGGAAACGTGTTTAGCAGATTTAAATAGTTGAGGCATGAGTTAATGAGGGAGGAACACAGGAACAGTATGATAATGGGGGGGGTGCAGGGAAAGATGTGGAGGTATATTAATATGTGTTTTGTATGTATGTGTAGGGGGTATTTGAGAGAGGGAAGTCATTAAGGATGACACTAATGTCTTTCCATTGTAACTGAGTAAGTGCAGGAAAAGAAGCTAGTCTGTACAGGAGATAAGCTGATAAAGTTGATTTTGGACACAATGGATGTTTGGTACTTGTGGATCATTCAGTTACAGATATCTAGATGTCCAGGCAGTGAGGGACAATTGAGGAACTCTGAGGCTGGAGGGAATAGGTGGTGATTGAAGATCGAGGAATGGAAGTATTTGCCCGAGGATAGTGTGTACAGCAAGAATCAAGAGGACCCAAGATGAGCTGTGGGAGATGCTAATGGGCTGGAAGAAGAGAAGGCAACAAAGGAAATTTATGAAATGTGGTTAGATAAGCAGGAGAGCAGGAGTGCATGGCATTGTGGCAGCAGGGGGATAAGAAATTCACAAGGAAAGAGTAATCAAGAATGTCAATTTCCTCTGCATGGTGAAGCTACCTTAAGACTGGAAAGTGACTCCTCCCACAGCCTCAGCTATTGTTGGTAGCGGTTTTGTTTTGTTTTTCACTGGCAAAGTTTTGATTTTATGGATCACCTTGACAAGAAATCTCTGTAGGAATTCTATATAAGAACAGAAGGTTGGTGCATCAGTGAGTTCCCAGAGGGCTCTAGGCAGATGGGAAACTTCTCTCCAAACAGGCTGGAAAAACACTCCCTGACAACACACCATTATTTCTGGGCACCGGGGGAGATAAATGAAAGAGAATGCAGGTGGATCATTTTGTCAGGAAGTCCCATGAGAGAGGGGGCCAATTGCAAGGCTCATGTGGCTCAGTCACAGGAGGCAACCAACCAGGATAAAAATGTCTCTTTTCAAAGTGTGAGGCAGAAGCAAACCAGGGAAAGGCAGGTTTGAAAGATGCTCAGCTGGAGCCTCAAATTCTTACATGGCCACTACTGCCTCTGGACCTCCGCATGGCATACAGGGCCTTGACTGTCTGCTCTTGGCTCTTTCCTGCCTTTTTTTCCTCCCTCACCCTTCTGCACCCCATGGTCTGGGCAATGTTGAACTATGTGCAGTCTGCCCCCAGTGCTATGCACCTTCTTCTGCCTTATGGGCACTTAACATGGCGTGTCCTGTTCTTCAGGTAAGGCTCAGCTTTCCTTTGGATTCTTCCATGACACCTGGCATAGGGCTGAGTACACAGAAGGTGCTCAGTAAGTATTCATTGACTTATGCTTTTTCTGGGAAGAGAAGACTCTGCTCCTCCCCTCACAAGCCTTCATAAGGAAGAAGACTTCCACCTACATGCCCAGACTATTCCTCTGCCTGCTCACTATGTTTCTCCAAGGAAGGAGGAAGGGTGAATCCAGAAACTGTCGGAGGTGCTCAGTGAACCTCATTTTCCTTGGAGGGCAGGGTCATTGTTAAAGGTCAGTGTTTATGCATAGTTCAGATGCTTATATTCTCCTTCTCTTAGATCCACTGAGACGACAGGGAAGCCAGAGCCTTAATCTACCCTATGGGAGGAGGGCTGACCATCTTTTCTCTTTGGCCGGGGTATCTCTGCCTTTAAAGAAGAAAGCCCAGGTTGGCTTAACCCTGGCTCTGGGCACAGATGGCACCTTCTCAGATTTGCCTCATTCACCTTTGGCACTGGTGGGTGTGTGCTGGTTTGTTCTTTGGCAGCATCACAGTGGTAGATCTCATACCAGAGTTTAATGGTGGGATCTGAGGGCCAGCAGAGAAGAGATTCAGGATGGAGGCCATGTGGTCTCTTGACTTTAGCCACATTCTGTATACCAGCTTTTATCATAGTTTTGCATAGGCTACATGGGCAATTGTTTGGAAATTTGTAAAATTGATGCTTTTTTTTTTGTTTTTTGTTTTTTGTTTCCCATTTAGTGCTTGAACTTTTGTGTAATCTTTGGCATGGTGGGGAGTTCATCAGTGTATCTGCAGGGCTGTGTGGGAGGATCTGCACACAGAACTCACCTGAGTGCCTGACACAGTTTTAAATGACTTTCTTCTTGGTTTGCTGTAAAAGGGAAAGGGAGGTGAGGCAGTGTGCTCCAGTGGCAACAGCAAAGCCTTAAATGTTTGAACCTATATTTCTGAAGCATAACTAGCAGTGCGGTCATGGGCAAGGTAATTGATTCCTCTGAGAATTACTTTTTAACCTGTAAAACTGGGATTTTTTTAAGCCTACGTTTTAAAGGAGGCTCTGAGATTAAACAACGTCATAAAGTAGTATAATACACATTTAAAGAAATGTTAGTTCTCTTTCTCTATTCATCATGAAATTCAGGATATCAAAGGCACATTAAAGTTGTATGGCAAGGGTATTAATTACAAGATTAGCTTTTTAAGCAAAAGTATTAGCACTGTATATTAAATTTCTCTGGAAATCTCTGCGGCAGTTCCTCAGCATTCATTTATTTCTTTACATGTAAACATTATAACATCAGATTGTACATTTTATCTAATTGTAGAGCCACTCAGGCATCCAGGAGTTCTGAATTTGCTTTTGCATTGTTGGTGCGCATAAGAGGCAAGGAAACCTTTCATTTCTGAAATCGAGTCTCAAAAGGAATGACAGGCTTCGCAAAGTTCTATCCAAATCATTTCTAGACATTAAGTCCTAATTATTCTCTGCAGTCTGTCTTTAAAATGGTTTGTATTGATATTGTGGTTTGACATTTGCTGGGAATGCAGGAATCCGTGGGATGAGTGAACAGCCTATAGCAGCTTGCGGTGCAATAGGAAACAAAAACTCAGGTTATACTGAAAGATGGCACTTGGACAACACTTTAGAATCTGCAGAGTCGATGAGTGCAATAGTATATCTGATCCTTGCAGCAACCCTGAAGAAAGATATTCTTAGCCCTTTCAACAGATGAAAATACTGTGACTCCAAAAAGGAATTTACCAGAAATAGGCTTGGTTAACTTAATTTTTACTGCAGTCTTGGCAAGTGAGCATTATCATTCCCATTTTACAGATGAGGAAACAGAGGTTTCAGAGAGGTTAAATACATACATATAGATAGTATAATGCACAGAAAATAATAAGACCCAGTGCCTGCCTCTTTCCTTCCTCCTTCCATCCCTCCCTCCCTTCCTTCCCTCTCTAGGTCACCATCTCTCTCTCTTTTCCCCTTCCCTCCCTCTCCCTGCGTCCCTGTCTCTCTTTCTGCATCTTTGTCTCTCTCTCATCACCACATGCAGACCAGATACATTGTTCTATAGTCACAAGAAGTATTTTCTAGTCTTTCCTTTGTTTACCCTTCTTGGAGAGGAACATCTGTGCGCAGGTGGAAATTAAAGGAAAGAGCTGGGTAAGCACTGTCTCTCTCTCTCTCTCTCGCTCTCTCTCTCTCTTTTTTTATGCCAGAATCCATTAATTTTTGCTTTGAGGGCTAAGAATTAGCTGTGGTCATATGAGTAGAGACTGCCTCATCTGCCAAAAAAAATCCATGACAGAAGAAATGCGAGTGAAAAGCACCCATCATCTGTTCAGTCACAAAGCATCAAACAGAAACAAAATGAGTTGGAGAGGGAACCAGCACGTATTAAAGAAAGCTTTTGCTGTGTCTGGGGTAAATGGGCCACCCAATTCCCACAGCATATGGATTGTCTGGTCAGAGTTCAGCTTCCTTCATTGTCAGGATCTTTCTCTTCGCTAGGTGAGGTTGGGGTGTGGGCTGTATTTCAGTTACGGGCTTCACCTTGAATTCTAGAGTCGGAGACTCCTTCTGACTAGCTGCTGTGTGAGGGTCCAGGTCTCTTCCCCCTGAACCCCAGGAACCAGGGCATCAAGGCTTGCTCCCCTCCCCTGCCCCCATCACACCACCTGGAAAAAAATCCTGTCCAGGCCAGCTGGGAAGCCTGAGGCTCGTTTCTCGTGGAGGACAGTGGCCCCTTCTCCTGTCCAGTGCCAAGTACAGATCCTTGGGCTTATCCTGGTCTTCTCCATCTCTCTCATCCCCCACATCCAGTCAGTCACTGTGAATCATCAACTCTCTGCCCTAAATATCTTAAAAATTCTTCCTCTTCTGTCCACCCTTCTGCCCACTCTCTTGTCCTTATTATTTCTTGCCAGATTTTTTTTTCAATTGCCTCCTAATTGGTCATCCCAAATCCAGATCTCACTCCTACCTCTCCACCATCCCCATTCATTATGAGCCTTCTAAACATGAATCTGATCACATCATCTCTTTCATTAAAAATGCTTCAATAAAGACTCCTCTGCCAACCAGTCACAACTCCTTAAAGAGCTTCACAACTTCTACCCTCTAGAATGCTCTATTCCCAGCCCTTCCTCCCCTTAATCCTTCTCAGTCTTTTCCATGACCTGGTGAGCTCCTTTAGGAGCCAGGTGAGCTGTCACTGTCATCTCCTCTGGGGAGCCTGCTCCAGAGGCAAAAGGATTACTTTTGCCTCACCCCAAATCCCACACATCGAATCCCAGCTTACACCTTTCCTATCACAATAGTCCTCACCCCATATGATAGCTGTTCGGCTAATTGTCTTTTAGCCCTACTAGATGATCAGCTTTATGATGGCAGAGAGCCTGACTGTATACCCCCTCTCTCCAGCACAAACTGTCACACTGATGTTTGTCGCGTTTTTGCTGGGAATGTCAACACCTCGAGCTCTAGGAGTCCAGAGGAAGCAACAGACACGGCCATGCCCTTCTTGTCTACCACCTTCCCATCAACAAGAGTGACTAGAGGAGCCCAGCAGATTTGGCTGAATCTTGCAAGGCCCCACCAACACTCACAGCTCGCCACCCTGAGGTGCCTTCTCTCAGGACCCTAGTCCTCACAGGCTCTTAGGCAGTCAAGAAACTCATTATTTCCTGGTATTCTCTGGTACCCTTCTTCTGATTTATTAATTGGATAACTATAAATATCTACATACATAGCACATACATATCTACCTATGTGTCTACCTTGGTAGTATATAAGGAGCTATATATGTAGTATATACACCTGGACAGATATATATATATTCCTTATGTCTTAATCTAATTTCACCAGAGTATACAGTCCAGGAGGGCAGGGATTTTGTTCTTGTAATCGTTTTTTGTTTTGAGATTTATTCCTAGTGTTTGGAACAAGTCTGGAACATAATAACCATCAGTGGCTATTGGTGGGAGGACTCCTAGTCCACATTTGGCAACAGTAGGTAGGCCTCCCCCCACATTAATAACTTTAAAAACGGTAAAATGAAGCATAAAGAAAACCACACAAAAGTACAGCTTAATTCGTTCTTATAGTGTCTGCCTTTGTAATGACCATCAATTCCTGACATAGAACTTTGCAGGGCACACCAAAAGTCCATCCATGAGCCCTGTCTGAGTCATAATCCTCTCTCTCAACCTCAATTAATCACTTTCCATTTCCATTTCTTTACAGTTTTATCCTTTCTTTATAGACACTACAGTTTAGTCTCACCCATTTTTATTAAATCTGATTTGTCTTTTAAATCTGAAAATCTATAACTTCTCTCTTTATCCTTTTATCTTCCTTACAATGTATTTATTGAAAAACACATGCCTCTGACCCAGAGCATTTCTCACTCTCTGGATTTTACTGGTGTGTACTTATTCAGCTTTCTCTGTCCTCTATAATTCCTGAAAACTGGAAGCTGGATTCAAAGGCCTGATCAAATGTAGGTTTGATCCCACTGGTAAGACCATAGGTGGTATTGTGCGCCCCCACTGGGAGGTATGGTTGTCTCTCTTATTTGTGTTGACAGCATCCTCTGATGCTCGATTTGTAGATCCATTAATTCATTATGGGTTGGAATATGATGATATTTTAATTCTTTTATTTCTTTAAAATGTTTTAGCTAAGATATCATAAAATTCTTTTATGATATTTCCCCTCACTTACTATTTAGTGATCTTATGGTACAGTCCATACAGAAAAGACACTTGTTTATCTCACTTTTTTACAAGTTTTCTAGATAATCAGCCAGTTCCCTATCATCCACTAAAGACTACAGACTTAAAAAAATCATTACAAGCTCATAATGCTAAATAAATTTGCTGGGTTTTCATAAGTGTTTTAATAATTTTCCCTGTTACAGCTCAAATTATTCCGTCTTTGGACAGTGGGAACTTCTATAATGTGGCTCCTGAGTTCTTTTGACATGATCCTAATAGTATTTGATGACATCCTTGCTTTCTTGTAGGACAAGATGTTCTAGGCTTGTCTAGCATATTTCCTGCTCCAGCCCTAAAATTAGCCATATCTCCAATTTTTTTTTAAAAACAGAGATATTACTTCAAGACCACAATCTAGCCCTGAGGTATGCTCATAGATGCAGAGCCGGTCATTCTTTCTAAATCTTCCCATAGGTGTTTCTCCAGTCCAGGATATCATCTTCCATTTAATTAGTTGTTATGTCTCCTTAGGTGCCTCTTTGCTGTGACATTTTCTCAGACTTCCCTTGGTTTAAATGACTTTGACAGTTTTGAGGAACACTGGTGAGGTGTTTTGTAAACTGTCCCTCAATTGAGATTTGTCTGAAATTTTCTTCATGATTACATTATGGGTTTGGGGAGGAAGACCACAGAGGTTATGTGCCATAGTTACTAGATCCCATCAACATAACTTATCACTGTTGGTGTTAAGCTTTATCCCCTGGCTGAGGTAGTGTTTGTAAGGTTTCTCCATATTTGCCCCCTGTACATAGTTTACACTTTGGAAAAAAGTCACTTTTGCTGTTGCCCATACTTAAGGAGTAGGGAGTTATATTCCTCCTCACTGAGGATGGATTATCTTCATAAAATGTGTAGACTTTCTCTGCATGGAGACATACCATTAATTTATATTAATATGGACTGGTGGATATTTATTTTATATTGTAGATTATAAATAAATACTACATTGTTTATTTTGTTCCTCAATTTATTCCAGCTTTGGCCGTTGGGGGCTCTTTTGTTGGTTCCTGTGTCCCTTCGAAATACTCCCATTATCATGTATATGTGTGTGTGTGTGTGTGTGTGTGTTTATGTGTAAGTACGTATGTTTTAATACATTCTTATTTTCTGGCCCTATGAGATAGCCAAGGTGAATCTTGTATATTTCCTGCCCCACTGTTAGAATCAGACAGTTCTCCAAGGATCCTTGGTTCCTTTTATTGGATATTGGCATTAGAAACCAAGATGTGAGTGGTAGATGTACTCACTACCACTGAGGTGTCATTGTTTCCAGGCCCTCTCTACCGACGAAGAAAGGAAATGAATGTGTATATTCCAACCTGTGCATATAAACATATCTATAAATATTCCTACATGTAATCATCTCTACCTATATTAACCTATGCATGAGTTCATACAGATGTCTCCAACTCTAATCCATTACCACAGGGATCTTTCTAACTTTCTCCCTTCGCTTGTATGTAAACTTCCATTCCAACAATGAGAAAACTGACTCCCACCATCTGCCATTCATTTACACAATTGTTTAGTTCCGGTATACACATAAAGGTGTTGCAAATTCTTAATCCATGCCTCAGTGGGAAATTCCTATATCAACTAGAGTACAGTGCTTAAATGCAGTTTCTCTTGCCTTTAATCCTACAAACTTCTCTCATTTTCAAAGCTACTTAGTACACCGTTTTACCCCCCACATCCCTTTCAGGGAGGTTGCTTCATACACTTTTAACACAGATTCTTTTGTCACAGTCTGATTCCATCATGGGATCCCCTAAACTCCTAAATAAAATGTTTTAAAGCCTGTATATGTTGAAGTTCATTCTCTGTGCTATAAAGTTTTATAGGTTTTGATACATGCATAGTGTCAGGTATATACCATTACAGTACACTGAATGAACCACCTTAAAAAACATGCTGGACTTCATCTATTTAATTCTCGTTTCCCTCATTCCCCAAACTCTTCTCACCTAATGATCTATTTACCATTTCTATAGTTTTGTCTTTTCCAGAACATTATATAAATGGAATAATATGTATAAAGCCTTTCAAACTGGTTTCTTTCACTTAGGAATATGGCATTTAAGGTTCATTGATGTTTTTGTGTGGCTGATATCTTATTCCTTCTTATAGTGGAATCTTACTTCATTGTCTGGATATGCCACAGAGTTTTTGTTGTTGTTCCCTCCAGCAAATGGTATTGACGGTTATTTATTTATTTACTTATTGATTGATTTATATATTAGTCATTGTACTGGGTGTGTAGTGGTAGGTCATTGTTTTAATTTAAATTTCCCTTATGGCCAACGATGTTGAGCATTTTTCACATGCCTATTTGGTATCTGTATATCTTGTTTGGTGAGTTGTTTGTTTAAATCTTTTGTCCATTTAAAAAATTGGGTTGTTTTCTAATTGTTGAGTTTTAGGAGTTCTTTGAATATTTTGGATGCAAATCTTTTCCCAGATACATATTTTACAAATATTTTCTTCTGGTCTGTGGTTTATGTTTTCATTCTCAAAACAGTGTCTTCCACAGATCAGACATTTTAAATTTCAGTAAAGTCCAACTTATAAATTTTTTCTTTCATGGATCATAATTTTGGTGGTGTGTCTGAAAACTCATCACCAAATTCAAAACCAAAATTTTATTTATGTTTTCTTCCAGAAATTTTATAATTTTGCATTTAGGTATATAAACCATCTTGTGTTAATTTTTGTGAAGGTTTAAGGTCTATGTATAGGCCCAAGTTTTTGCATATGGATACCCAATTTTAAAATTTATTTTTAAATTTTACTTTAAGTTCTGGGATACATGTGCAGAATGTGCAGGTTTGTTACATAGGTATACACGTGCCATGGTGGTTTGCTGCACCTATCAACCCGTCATCTAGGTTTTAAGCTCCACATGCATTAGGTGTTTGTTCTAATGCTCTCCCTTCCCTTGCCCTCCACCCCCAACAGGCCCCGGTGTGTGATGTTCCCCTCCCTGTGTCCATGTGTTCTCATTGTTCAAGTCCCACTTATGAGTGAGAACATGCGGTGTTTGGTTTTCTGTTCCCGTGTTAGTTTGCTGATAATTGGACATCCAATTTTACCAGTACCATTAGTTAAAAAGAATATCCTTTCTCCATGGAATTTTCTTAGCATCTTTGCTGCAAATCAATTGATTATATTTGTGTAGGTCTATTTTTGGGGCTTTCCTTTCGGTTCTATTGAGTGATGTGTTTATTCTTTCTTTAGCATCATACTGTAGCTTTATAGTAAGTGTTGAAATGAGGTAGTGTGAATCCTCTAGCTTTGTTGTTATTCTTTTATAGTATTGTGTTGGCTATGCTATATTCTTTGTCTGTTCATACAACCTTTAGCATTGGTTTGTTGATATCTATAAAATAGCTTGCTGAAGTTTTGACTGACAATGCATTGACCTATGGATCAAGTTGGGAAAAATTAACATCTTAACAATATCAAGTCTTCTAATCTATGAACACAGAATATCTCTTCATGTATTTACATCTTTGGTTTATTTCATCAGTGTTTTGAAGATTTCTATACACAGATCTTATACAAATTTTGTTAAATTTATATTTAAGTATTTCATTTTTGGTGCTATTGTAAATAATATTGTTTCTTTAATTTCAGATTTCAAGTTAGATTGATGATATAGAGGAAAACAATTGACTTTCATATATTGACATTGTATTCTGTGACTTGACTATATTTGTTTGTTAGTTTTAGAAATGTTTTGGTGGATCCTTTGGGATTTTCTGTATAGAAAGCCATGTCATTGGTGGATAAACATAGTTTTATTTCTTCCTTTCTGATATGTATGCCTTTTATTTCTTTTTGTTGTTTTGTTTCAATAGCTAGGACTTGCAAAATGATATTAAATACAAGTGGTGAGAGTGTATTTTTGTTTTGTTTCTGATACTAGGGGGGAAGCTCCAGTCCTTTTCCACTAAAGATGATGTTATCTATAGCTTTTTTTTTGGGGGGGGGCAGGGTAGATATTCTTTATCAAGTTGTAGAAGTTCCCTTCTATTGCTAGTTTCTTGAGAGTTTTTAATATAAATAGACATTGAATTTTATCCAGTGCATTTCTTTGGCAATTGATATGATGATACAATTTTCCTTCTTTAACTTACTAATATGGTGAATCATTATTGTTTGATTTTAGAATGTTGAATAAACTTTGCATACCTGGGAGAAGTTCTGTTGGACCAGGGTGTATACTTCTTTTTACACATTGTTAGATTTCATTTGCTAATATTTTTTTGAGAGATTTTATGTTGATGTTTATGAGATATTGGTTGGTAGTTTTCCTTTACTTCAATGTTTTCACTGGGTTTTTGTATTAGGGTAATATGACCCGATAAAATGAATTAGAAATTGTCCCCTCTCCTTCTGTTTTCTAAGAGGTTATGGAGAACTGGTATTGCTTTTTCTTTAAATATTGGTAGAATTCACCAGTGAAACCATTTGGGTCTGATATTTTATTTCTTGTAAGTTTAAAAATTATTGGTTACCTTTATTAAATAGATATAAGGCTATTCAGATTGTCTTTTTCTTCTCATTGGAATGTAGGTAGTTTGTGTCTTTCAACAAATTGGTCCATTGCATCCCAGCTATCAAATTTATGGACATAGAGTTGTTTGTAATATTATTTTCTTATTATTTAATGTTCATGGGATCACCAGTGAGAACCACTTTTTCATTTATGATGTTGGTAACTTGTGTCTTCTTTTATTTTGAGTAGCTTGGCTAGAGGTTTATCAATTTTATTGATATTGTCAGAGAACTAGATTTTAATTTTGTTTATTTTCTTTATTGTTTTCCTGTTTTTAGTTTTATTGATTTTTGCCCTAATTGGTAGGATTTATTTTCTCCTGTTACAAGATTAACTAGCTTTTTGTTCTGTAGTTTCCCAAGGTAGAGGCTTAGATTGTTATTTAGATCTCTTTTCTTTTATAATATATGCATTTAATATAAATTTCCCTCTAAGCACTGCTTTCATGGCATCCCACAAATGTGGTAAGTTGTGTTTTCATTTTCATTTAGTTCAAAATATTTTTAAATGTCTCTTGAAATCTCTTCTTTCACTCACGTGTGATTGAAGAATGTGTTATTTAATCTCCAAGTGTTTTGTAATTTTCTAGCTATCTTTCTATTACTGAATTTTAGTTTAACTCCGCTGTGACCGGAGAACATACTTTGTGTTATTTTTCCTCTTTTAAATTTATGAAGGTGTGTTATGGCCCAGAATGGGGTCTACCTTCGTTACTGTTCCATGTGAGCTTGAGAAGAATGTGTTTTCTTCCACTGGGTGGAATAGTCTATTAGTATTGATTAGATAAGTTCAGGTTATCTATATCCATAATGATTTCCTGCCTATATGATGTATTAATTACTGACAGAGGAATGTTGAAGTCTCCAACTATAATAGTGGGTTTATTTATTTTTCCTTTCAGTTCTATCAGTTTTTGCCTCATGTAGTTTGACATTCTCTTGTTAGGCACATAAATGTTCATATTGCTAATTCTTCTGAGAGAAATGACTTTTTAACCACTATGTAATTTCCATTTTTATCTTTGACACTTTTCCTTGTTCTGAGTCTATTTGGTGTGAAATTAATATAGCTACTTAAGTTTTTTTTTTGATTAGTGTTAGCATGGTATATTTCTTCAATTCTCTAACTTATTTGAGTCTAAATCTATAGTGGGCTTCTTGTATACAACATCTATTTGGGTCTTTTTTCAATCCACTCTGACAAGCTCTGCTTTGTAATTGGTATATTGAGACCATTAACATCAAAAAGTAATTATTTTTATGCTTGGTTTAACAGCCATCATCTTTGTAACTATATTTTTCATCCCCTGCATTTATTCTTTGTTTGTTCACCTTGTTTAACATTCTCTCTGATTTTGATTGAGCATTTTATATGATTTAATTTTATTTTTTTCTTAGCATATCAATTATATTTATTTCTTTAAAAAACTTTTTTTAGTGTTTGCTCAAGAGCTTATAATATGCATTTTAAATTAATGTAACTCAACCTTCATACTACTTCATGTGTAATGCAGTTACCTTAAAACAAAACATTCCCAATTCCTTCCTTATGTCCCTTGTGACATTGCTGTTGTTCATCTCACTTTTATTCATATTTATAACCACCAAATACATTGTTAATCTTGTTGCTTTAAACAAAAAATAATGTTTTAGATCAACTAAGATTAAGCTAAAAACATTTTACTTAACTTCATTTGTTTTTTCTCTGATGCTCTTTCTTTATGGAGATCCAAGTTTCTGATCTATATTATTGTCTTGCTGTTTGGAGAACTTTTTCACATTTCTTACAGGGAATGCTGGCTAAAAATGTAGTTTTTTTCTGAGAAAATATTTCTTCTCTACTTATAAAGGATATAGAATTCTAGGTTGATGGTTTTTCTTTCAATACTTTAAATACTTGACTCCATGCTCTTCTTGCTTATGTGGTTTCTGACGAAAAGTCTGATGTAATTGTTATCTTTGTTCCTTTATAGGTAAGGCAATGTCCTTCCTTTTGGTAAGATGATGTCCTTCACTGTGGTATCCGTTAACATTTTCCCTTTGTCTTTCCTTTTCTGCAGTCTGAATACAATATCTTTTTTTTGATGTTTATCCTGGTTGGTTACTTTTATTTAACCAAAGTATTTAACCTTTAAAGTTCTGTGGTTTTGTGATTCTGTGGTTTGTTGTCTGTTATTAATTTTGGAACATTCTTGGCCATTATTACTTTAAATATTTATTTTGCTTAGTTCTCCTTTCTTCTCCTTTTGGTAATCTAATTATGCATATATTTCTTCTTTTGAAATTGTCCCAGAGTTCTTGGATGCTTTGACCCATGTTCCCTGCCCAACCTCCATTCACTTTTTTTCTTTGCATTTCAGTTAGGGAAGTTTCTATTGACATGTCTTCAAGCTTACTGATTATTTCCTTGGCCATTCTGAGCCTACTGATGAGCCCATTGAAGGCATTCATTATTTCTATTAGGTGTTTTAAAATTTTTATCCTTTCCTTTTATTTCCTTTGATTTTCTCAGAGTTTCGATCTCTGTTTATATTGCCCATTTTTTTCTTGAACATTGTCTACTTCTATTAGAACCTTTAATATATTAATAATAGTTATTAAAAATTCCCTGTATGATAACTTTAACACTGTTATATCTGAGTTTGATTCTGATGATTTCTTTGTCTCTTCTCTTCTTTTTGGATGTTTTGTAATTTTCTGTTGAAAACTGTTCATATTGTATCAGGTAATAGAAACTGAAGTAAATAGATATTTTCTGTGAGGATTTATATCACTCTGGCTGGGAGTTAAGCTATGTTTAAGGTTTGCTATAGCTGTATGTTCCAGTAGCTTCAAATTCCTCTAGAGTATTAGTTTCCCCCCTTGATGTGGGCTTCCCTATGTACTCTTCCTCAGAAAGAATCTGTGTCTTGCAGTTCTTTCAGCTGTTAGTATCCACGGTTAGTATACAGGGTCCTTGTTGGTGTGACGTTAAGGTATGGGGAAGAAGGCTCTGTCAATCTTTTTAATTTTCTTTTTGACTTAAAAAATGATGTTCTTTCTTTCACTTTCTATATCACTGCGAGCTCTGCCTCCCAGGTTCACACCATTCTCCTGCCTCAGCCTCTCGAGTAGCTGGGACCACAGGTGCCCACCACCATGCCCGGCTAATTTTTTATATTTTTAGTAGAGATGGGGTTTCACCGTGTTATCCAGGATGGTCTCAATCTCCTGACCTCGTGATCCACCCGCCTTGGCCTCCCAAAGTGCTGGGATTACAGGAGTGAGCTACCACGCTCGGCCTCTATATCTCTTAAGTAAGTAATTTTTGCTGTGTTTATGTGCTGTATGTTCTCTTTTGCTGTCTTCATTTCTGAAATATATATATGTTTTAAATTTTTATGTATTTCCTGAGTTCTCTTTCCAAATTTCTAAGTGTTTCTAATTTTGGTTAGGTTGTTATTTCATGTCTTGAACCACATTAAGTGCTTCAGCTCCTTTTAAAAGGATAGGTTAAAATTTTGATGTATTTTGTGGGCAAGTCTTTCTGAAGTGCTTTCAATGGCTATAAGATTATTCTACTTGTTATTGTCTTATTATTTATAATAGCTTAGTATAGGATTGCCATCAGTATATTTTGTTGCTCATTTTTGTGTAAAACACTTCCTTGAACTTTTAGAAATAGCATGGTTCAAGTTTTTTTTTTTTTTTTTTAACTCTATAGAGCTTTCTTTTTGGTTGTTTTCATGTAGTGTTTCAAAACATGATAGCTAGAATCCCTTCCCACTTTAACCTGTATAGCCCTTATTGTAAGTGATTTTGAGTTTACTCACACAGTTCCTTTCAGGGCTTTATCATGACAGGGAGATTAGATGATCAGTTTCACGAGTTCATAGTGTCTTGATGGTTCCAGTTCTTTGGGCCTTTCAAAATGTTATTGGATTGAGCAAACTCCTTCCCACTTTCATTTGCTTTCTTAATTTGGCTTACAGCACTTCTCAGTGCATATCTGCTGGCTATATTGAGATAGATTCTTTTGTTCCCCGGTGTGACATGCCCAGTACTTCTTTCTGCTTTCTCCCATACAGGTACTGATATCACACACATTTTGGGGCCATTGATGGATTGTTGCAACCCACTTCTATAGTGGAATGTTTGGTCTATCACCCTTTTTTGTTGTAAATATAGTCTATGAGGTTTTGGTTTTGCTATCTAGTTTGTCAAATTTGTAAGAATTCTGAGACATTAAGAAATATACCATCTGTGCCATCATCTTCCCAGAATCCCCTCTCTCTTTCTAATGCACCCTGCTAATTAGGGGGAAAGTCAAGCATGGCCAGCCCTTGCATATTAGTTATCTTGAACATCTTTCTTCCACAGCATCATGCTACAATCTTCCTAAAAATCTCCTGGGGTTCCTTCCTGCCCTCAGGATCAGTTCCAAAGTCTTTAACATAGTTATGAACATTGAACTTCTGCTGATTCTCTCCTTTTTCAGCCATAGTGTCTACTATATTCTTGCACAAGCCCTTTGCTATAGGTTCTCACATTTACTCACTATTCTATAAACACAAGGTCTTTCTCACTTGTATGACTTTGCCAGAGCAGTTTTCCAAATAGAATAGTCTCCTACTTTTTTCTCTCTCATCTTACTCAACTCAAATCCTTTTCTGCAAATTTTTCCTTGAAGTCATGTGGTCAGAATGAATCACTGATTTTGATGCAAAGCAGTCTTGTAACTAAAAGCACAGACTCTGTCTCTGGGTTCAAATTTCAGCTCAGATATTACACAGACATGTGACCTGGGATAAATCCTCATCTACAAATGGGAATTGGAATGCTGCCTCACTCATCAGTTATTTTTGAGGCTTTTTGAGACAATCCATGTAAAAGATGTAGTACTTTCCTGGCATGTATAAGTGTTTAGTAACTGGGAGCCATTGTTAATGCCTTTGTCAACTACTAAATTATGTCTTAGAGGTTACAGAACCTCTTCTTCCAAAACTGTATCATCCTCAGGGGCTATAATGTTCCTTTGCCTGTATTAAGTATTTAAAAAATATTTGCTGATTTTTTTTTTTAATCACGTGAAAGGGGAAAACTCATGGTAAGTATAGGGAGAAGGCAATTTAGCTGAGAAAAGAGGTAGGAGCTAGCTTATAGTTTAGAGGAGATGAAAAAGCATGGCTATTGGACTAATCCAGAACTAGCTTCAAATCCTGGCTAGAGCATCTATAACCTGGACAATATGCGTCTAATAGAGGGTTAAGAACCCAGGCTCTAGAGCTAGTCTTCCTGGGTTGAATCTAGGCAGTGACATCTTGGAACTATGAGATCTTAGGGAATTTATTTCACTATTATGAACCTCAGTTCCCTCCTCTTTAAAGTGAGGATAATCATGGCACCAACCTCAAGTGAGGTTGTCATGGGGATTTCAGAAGCTTTTGTATGTAAAGTATTTAGAACAGTGGCTGGCCACAAACAGGTGTTTGCATTATTATTAAAGTGTTGATTTTGCAGACCCAAGGAGGTATGATGCTGTATCTGTGAATGAATTATACTAACAAAAGCACAAGTAAATGGTGATTGAGGTTCTTATACTTATTTTCTGCATTCACGGGTGTCATGTCAAATAAGAGTGGGGCCTATTTTCATTTTGGTTGTTTTTATTAAGATTGGGAAAAAGATTATTATCTGGGCAGAGTTTTGAGATTATTAGCAGAGTAAGGCAACCAGAATAGACATTGAAACAGTCAAACGTTTTGGTATGGGTCCTGGACTCAGTTATTTGAAATTCCGATCCTTTGAAAAGTCAGCTGGCTGACTCCAGGTGAGGAATTTCACAAAGATATTTCACCGGATCAATTAATTCTTTCATATTTACCTTGAAGAAGGAAGCAAACTTTGTATTGCCGTGATAAATAGAAGAACGATAAACGCACAGACCAAGTTTGACTTGAACACTTCATCCCTCATTTGAGAATACTGTAATTAAAAAAACAGAGAATGAATTACTTTGCAGCAGAGTTGGGTTTTGGAAGAATGAAGTTTTAGCGATATTTGAGGTTGAGGGAAACATCAAGAAGAAACAAGGCAATTAGATTTTTTTAAAAAATTAATAATAATTCATATCTTAATAAAACCTTCACAGAGCATTATCCCCATCCCTCCTGCCAACTTTCCAGTGAGAGCCCAGGAGTAAACACAGTGGGAGGGATACTTTGTATGAGCTTATCCAGTTCTTCCACTCCCTCTGAACTAACATTATTTTAACAGAACAGAAGAGTGCACATCCATATATGCAGCAAATCAAATTCGCATTGACTTTCTTCATGAGTAAACTTAAGTCATTTAAGGATCTTGCACTGTTTCGTGTTAAGTTTGGGAACACAGGGAAATGTTTTACGAGGAAGTCTTTCTGCCTCCTTTTCTTATTAAAAATAAGTTCTCAGGCTCTTAAAATAGAAAATAGCCTGAGAGATCTCCAGCTAGTGCAGCCCTTTCATTTCACAGAAGAGAAACCAAGACTAATAGACCAATATGCTTGATGCCCTTCTGTGTCTGCTCAAGGCAGCCCTGGGGAATGGTGGTAACTTTATTTTGATTATCCAGAGTACTCAGTAATTTCATTGTCTAGCTTTAAAAGCTTCTAGAAGGTCAGCACTCAATGCATATTTGCCTTACTTCTGCCTAGACTCTTGAACCATCTTGGAGCTACTAAGCTGGGGAATATCTACTTCTTCCAGAAGGTGGGAAGTTTTTTAACCTGAAAAAGACCTTAGGATTAGCCTAAACCAAGCCCCACATTTGACCTTAATGAGAGAGCGGTCTAGTAGCCAGCAGGTTATTTTATTTTGGGAGGACAGAGAACTAAGCGTCACTTTGGAACTTTGTAATCCCTGATTTGCATTTCATGGTTACTTCATACAGGAAGCTGGCAAATAGAGGTCTCATAACATCTTAGGCTCCATGTCCACAATACCAAGACAAGGTTTCAGTCAGGTCAAGATATAGTAAAATCAGTCCAATCTGTTGTTGATATGGTGTTTGCAATCAACAGTTACATGATTTTTATTCTCTTCTGACTTCTTGGTGTGGTCTGGGTTTTAGACTGAATCCCGCTTCTCAGTGTCATAGCTAAGGTTTGGAGAATATCCCGCAGTTGTTGAGCTCTCTGGGTGAAGCACCATGCTGTTTAGAGACTGCACAGTTATTGATTTTGCAGGGCAATGCTTTTTCTACTCTCCAGTATTAAGGCCTCTGTCCACTTGCTGACAACCTGCTTATTATCTGGAGGGGAGCCAGGAACATGGCTCTGAAGAATCACTCTGAGCCATCCTCAATCCTGATAAAACCACAGAAAGCCCATATTATTAATAGTTATCAATGGTGCTACCCAAGAACAGGTCACAATCATAGAGGCCTACCCAGAGCAGCTGGAAAGTTATTTAGCCACAAAACGGTTAATTCAAAGAAAGATAAATGTTTGAATTCCTTCTAACCACAAATTACAGAGGATCTAATTATTCTTTGTTGGCTTACTAGTTAATTTTTTTTTTTTTTTTGAGATGGAGTCTTGCTCTGTTGCCCAGGCTGTAGTGCAGTGGTGTAATCTTGGCTCAGTGCAAGCTCCACCTCCCAGGTTCATGCTATTCTCCTGCCTCAGCCTCACGAGTAGCTAGCATTACAGGTGCCTGCCACCATGCCCGGCTATTTTTTTGTATTTTTAGTAAAGACGGGGTTTCACTGGATTAGCCAGGATGGTCTCAATCTCCTGACCTCGTGATCTACTTGCCTTGGCCCCCCAAAGTGCTAGAATTACAGGCATGAGCCACTGCACCCGGCCATCTTACTGGTTAATTTTAAACCAGCATGGTTGCATAGATTTGATAATGAACATTTAAAAACAGCAGTAAGAATAATTTTAGTGTAGTTAATCAGTACACTAAAATTCCTCCTTTTCTTCTTCTTCTTCTTTTTTTTTTTTTTTGAGATGGAGTCTTGCTCTTGTCACCCATGCTGGAGTGCAATGGCACGACCTCGGCTCACTGCAACCTCTGCCTCCCGGGTTCAAGTGATTTTCCTGCCTCAGCCTCCCAAGTAGCTGGGATTACAGGCACCCACCACCACGCCTGGCTAATTTTTGTATTTCTAGTAGAGATGGGGTTTCACCATGTTGGCCAGGCTGGTCTCGAACTCCTGACCTCGTGATCCACCCACTTCGGCCTCCCAAAGTGCTGGGATTATAGGCATGAGCCACCGTGCCTGGCCCTTTTCTTCTTTTATGTCATCCATCATCATCATCATCATCATCACCTGTCATCGTCACTATCATCATCACAGCATCTTGGAGTTGTAATTGACCATTGCCTTCCCAATTCAGAAATCCATTTCATAACACTCTTGATGTCTACTCAAATGTCTGTTGATTATCATCCGCTGACCTTCTCTGCTTTATCTGGGAAAGTGGGTTTCTTTTCTCTGGTCCTGAGCAGGGCATCTCAGGATTCCAGACACCCTAAACTTGAACACTCAGATCCTGAGCCTGAGAGCTCATTCCTTTGTAAAGGCTTCCTTTCTATTATTGGCCCATGATCCTATGAAAAGATCCTTTCCTACAGATCCCAAGCCTGAGTCTCTGTGACTCCTTTCATGAATGTTTTTTACTGATGACTTAAAAAATGTCACATTATCATCATTTGTCCAGACTAAAGTTGTAAAAGATATTATATTTTCAATTTTCTTCAGATGGCAAATAGGGTAGAGACAAAGTATGAAGACTTACTTTGCTTTTAGATCTGTCATTATTTTATTGTGAGCAAAGCCAATTTCCTTGAACCTCACTTTTCTCATCTGTCAAATGGGGACATTAATACAGCTCTTAAGTTTGGCGTTAATGTAGTTCATAAGTTTGAAGCATTCTATTATTTTCCTGTTTGAACTTCAGTGCCTAGCACAGCCACATAAAAGAAGAATCTTATAATATTTGTGAAGCTGACATCATCAAATATAAAATACTGGGTTTCAGAATGTGGTGCATTGTTACTTTGGAAAAGCAAGGAAAGCAGGACTTCAAAAGGAAAATTCCTAATTGGCTCAGAATGATAGAGTACTGAGATTGAGTAGCGATTCATTTCACTTCCTCCTGACTTGTAAAGGTCTGAACACTCTGGCTCATAGCTTTATTAAGTTAGTTGTGTGCTTATGCCTGCCAAAGTTAGAGACTCCTTGTCTCATCCCTGTTCTGTCCTCACCTGGCCCCACTTATCCTTTTATATCTCAGTTGTGAGCATGAACTAATCAAGAGGTAGATTAACTGGATTTGAATCCCAGCTGTAACACCTATGGACAAAACCTTTAAGCTTTCTATGTCTTAGTTTCCTTATATGGAAAATGGATATAATAATAGGAATTATCTCATAAGGGTTACTGGGAGAATGAAATGAGGTAATATATATAAGATGCTTACAAGAGTGCCTTGCACATGATAACCCTGTATAAATATTACCTACTGTCAATAAATTAATTATACTTATTTTACTTCTATACTTTCATCTATGTGAACCTTGCCTTTTCAATGGTGTTGCCTTGCAGAATGCTGTCTTCTATTCCCCTGTACCGTATTATACCTTGCACTCAGCGGTGATGCCAAAAGTGTTGTTGACCGATTTTTCCACCATGTTATAAAAGATTCTTCTAAAGAAATTATGATCTCATGTGTGTTTTTTTTAACTTGGAAGAAGATCCCATTCTCATTATTCCCCTTGCTTCTTGAAAGATTACCCACCACCGGGTAAAATTCTTAACTTTTATAGGATCCTTAGGAAAAGTGTTCTTGGGAATGACCTGTGAACCCTTGTAATTTACTGAGCCCTTGGTCTACAAGAGAACTTGGCAATCACGCACACACACACATACACACACACACACACACACACACACACACACATATATATATATATATTTTTTTTTTCAGACAAACTTGAGGATCAGAAATGTGAAAGAGCTTGTCATAGTCAATTGGTGGCAAAATTCAGACACTTGGAACAAATTACAAATACTTCCTTGGAGATCTTAGATTAGGATTTGGAATATTGTCATTTCTCAATCTTTAGGGTCTTAGTTGATTTAAAACTTGAGATAAAGAAACTGAGGATTTGAATACCTGAGCAACTCAATCACACCTTCACAGATTGAAAATAGAGAATCCAAAGAGCTTTGCTCTAGCATGCAGGGTCTCACTGGCTAATGCTTCCTTGCTATTTTCAGAGTAAGGCTATCTTGTTCATAGATGCATGCTCAGACTTCTTGGGTATATTTCAGTGATGGAATTTATGATACAAAGAAAGGGAATGTATTAAAAATTTAAGCCTATGTAAATCTTGGTTAGAATGAAAGTGAAGCATATGGGCAAAGAATGGATATTAGAAACAGCCTAGGAATTAGTTTAATAAAATGCCACTGCTATATTTTCTTGATTGAAGAATGGATCCTCAGCACAATGCGATGCAAAATAATGAGCCCCCTTTTAGGCCAGGATGGGTGAACTGATAATAGGGAAGAAAACAAAAGATGGTAGATTTTATTTAAATGCAACAGAAGACAAGTGACCACAATCTTCAAATGATAAAGAAATCATTTCAAAAATGAAAATTCCTATTTGATTTGATGAAATTCAGACTCGTTCCTTCTGAGGAAGTGGAGCAGGATAAACATGTGTTTCATTTTGTTCATGTCTGGGGATTCTGGCCCTGAATTATCTTGAAAGACATATTCAGAAATGAAATCATAGTCATGAGGTCAAGGGGTTTTTAGATCCACCACAAAGAAGCTGGGAAACCCCAGTCTGATCACAGCAACAACAACAAAAAAAATCTATTTCAGATTCCTTATCCACAGAGAGATGATCAGGGAAGTTCCCTTACAGAGGTGATGGACGGAGTTTCCAGCCTTGCATGTTTCCATGCCTGGGATAGTCCTAAGAACTCTTCCTAGGTGAGGGGGAGGAAAACCACAGTGCTTTCCTAGACTTTCCATTTTGACTGTAAGCTAAAAGGCACTGAAAAATTCTTACGTTTCTATAATATGTAGAAGATGCTTATAACTAAAACAATTATCTAGTTAATTGCCTAAACTGTAACTGTACTCTGTCTTTTCTTTCTTTCTTTCTTTTCTTTTCTTTTTTTGTTTTCTGAGACAGAGTTTTGCTCTTGTTGCCCAGGCTGCAATGCAATGGTGTGATCTCACCTCAACACAACCTCTACCTTGCAGGTTCAAGCGATTCTCCTGCCTCAGCCTCCCATGTAGCTGGGATTACAGGCATATGCCACCATGCCCAGCTAATTTTTTGTATTTTTAGTAGAGACGGGGTTGCTCCATGTTGGTCAGGCTGGTCTCGAACTCCCAACCTCAGGTGATCTGCTTGCCTCAGCCTTCCAAAGTGCTGGGCTCATAGGCGTGAACCACTGTGCCCGGCCACTCTGTCTTTGTATCAAAGATTGTAGGTGAGATTACAGAATCTTCTAGGTGGAGTGAACTGTAATTGTTATCTTGCTCCAACCTTTACTAATGCCAGTTTAACTCAGTAATATCTATCAGGTATAAGCCGTTAACTCCTGCTTGAATATTTCCAGTGTTGGGGGAAATCAGCTCCTCACTTGAGAGCCCATTTCATCTTTGGATAAATTTAGTTTGATGAAAGAAAATTTTCTAGCACATCTTTTATTAGTATATATTAATATATTTGTAAAAGAAAATTCTCAACTGGGATAATCTGTTCATTTTGCTTTAGTGGATGAAGACATTTAACCACTGTTCCGTTGTTAAATTCATGCATTCTGTAGCATGGTAGTAGCCTAGAGCATCCTTAAAATAGACCATTTGGACTGGAAGCAATGGCTCATGCCTGTAATCCCAGTGCTTTGGGAGGCTGAAGCAGGTGGATCGTCTGGGGTCAGGAGTTCGAGACCATCGTGGCCAACATGGTGAAACCCTGTCTCTACTAAAAATACAAAAATTAGCTGGGTGTGGTGGTGTGCACCTGTAGTCCCAGCTACTCAGGAGGATGAGGCAGGAGAATCGCTTGAACCCAGGAGGCGGAGGTTGCATTGAGTCCGAGATGGTGCCCCTGCACTTCAGCCTGGAAGACAAAGTGAGACACTGACTCAAAAAAAGAAAAACAAGAACAAAAAACAAACAAACAAACAAACAAACAAAAAACATTTGGATAAAAGGCATAATTGCAATGAAACTAATTTTCAGTAATTTTTAAATTTTGAAATAGGCCATCTTCTCTATCTTGGTTCCTATATCAATAAAGTTGTTATTAAGAGCAATTCTATGAGTGACAGGTGAGTGCAGAATCTCTCACTGACATACTTCTTCCCAAGTAAACTGACCTTTGAACAAAATCGGATTTAATCATGTTAAGTTGACTCACAAGGAAACATGCTAACATGTATTTAAGATTGATGGGCTTCAGAAGTGCAAGGCTGGGAGAACACCTGCCCAGGGGTGACAGAAGACCCTAGGGTGGTAATACATTTCCTAACATTATGCTCTTCCTTGGTAGTGGGGTTAGACTGGGCACATGAGAATTTCAAGAAGAACTTTTAAAAACTTTCCAAACCACCATTCTTCCAGCTCACTCTCCCCCAAATCTTTCATCCTTGGGAGGAAGAACTCTTCATTTCTTGAGTGGTCCAGCCCCCCAACCCCAACCCCAGCCATGGAGAAGCCAAGAGAGTGGTAACTATTGCTATATTCTTTACCTAGAAGTCCCTGGTTGTAGATGATAATGATGTCTACACATGAAGTATTAAAATTGCTTCAGTGATCAGGTCAATGGCCTCATAATTCTGTAATTCTATATTACACCATTATAGGTGAAATTGGAATTCCTGACTCAGAAAATGCTGGTTTTATGGGACAGAAGCTAGCTAATTGGTCTGATTAAAAAATACACACGAAATGGCACTTGATATCATTTGATTACCTAGAGGGTGGTAGAAACAACTCTGATTTTGCAAGGTAATATCAAGACAATAAAGGAGTCTTATAAGTCTACTGTCCTAAGGGATGGATTTCTTCCCTAAGCCTCTTTGAAACCTGTCCTTCATATCTGAAGGAGGAGGCCAAGGTATTTATACTATGTTGGGACTTACTAGAGTGGTAAAAACTCAAGAGCAGCTTGATGCTATAACAGAATAAATCTTTAAAAACCATTTTAATAATAACGACTAGGAGATATGTGATTTAGAAAAATGAAAGAGAAAAGCTGAGATCATTTGGTTCATGCTCCATGTTCCCATTTCTGTTCATCTAAATAAGACTGGAGTGGTTCAACAAATTCTGAATGTCTCCAAGACAAAAATGCGCATTTTGCTTATTACCTAATTCCAGAGTCCAACATCCTAACCCATCAGAAAATTCATTCATTTGCTTAGCCTTCTTTTCTTTGCCCAGATTTCTCCTTTATTGTTCTATTCTAATCATTACAACTCCAATAAAAGTTGATGCGATGAAGTAAGAAACATTTTAGAGTTTATGATGTATTTTTCTTGAAGTTTTTAAAGTCTCCATTTAACTTTGATTTTCTTTATAAATGACAGAAAAAAACTGAGAGACATTCTGGACACAGCTAAGAACCAACTGTACTCAGCCAAATAATTATCTAAAGATTCTCTTGTGTGGCAAATCCTTGGTTTTATGTGGCTGCTAACGGAAAAAAGTAACATTAAATGAATGTTTTTGAAAATACTCAGCACAGAACTTTGTTCATAGTAAGCACTATTTACAATAATTATCATAATATACAACTAGCAAAAACTTAGTTGTGTGTAACAAATGAAGCTCATACAACTTCAGTTTTGTTTAATATGAATTTGATCTTTTATCTTTTTGGAGATGGAGTCTTGCTTTGTCACCCAGGCTGGAGTGCAGTGGTGTGATCTCAGTTCATTGCAACCTCTGCCTCCCAGTTTCAAGTGATTCTTGTGCCTCAGCCTCCTGAGTAGCTGGGATTACAGGTGCATGCCACTACACCTGGCTAATTTTTGTATTTTTAGTAGAGGCAGGGTTTTGCCATGTTGGCCAGGCTGGTCTCGAACTCTTGACCTCAAGTGATCCACCCTCTTCAGCCTCCCAAAATGCTAGGATTACAGGCGTAAGTGACCACTCCTGGCCGGGTTTGATTGTTCCATGAGGCTATTTCTAGCTTTGTCTTCTCTTGAGCCATTTTGTCACGAAACTACCTCCTTGATGCTCAAGCTACTCAGCCATTTTTGGGATACATAGTTCAAGGGTGGTTCGAGGACTCATCATTCCTTCTCCCACTAGCCTAAGAGAAAAAGTGTTTCACATGTTCATGTATTCACTTATTTGATTCTTACATGTTCATGGATAGCTAGGGTGATAGAGTTGCCTTTGTTTTCAGGCTACCTTTATCAAGATTGTGTCTGTTGCCAGAAACATGAGGTGGATTATTTGTATATGTGTGTGCCTACATATGTGTACATGTGTGGATATTCATGTCTGGGACGGATACTTGTTTGTGGGAGGGGAATGAATAGAGGATAAAAGAAATGTTCATGGTTTTAACGTTTTTTTGTTTTGTTTTGTTTCTGCCTCTAAGGTATATTTGCCATATGCATTATTGTATAACTCCTCCCTTGCAACCTACTGGCTGCATCCTTCATGAATTTCAAACTATATGAAAATCAGGTGCTTAGAAGAAAGACAGGATTTTTCAAGGTGTCACAGAAGTGGTAGAATAGCTTGGGAGTCACAGTGAACTCTATTTGAATCCCCACTCTGCTGCCTTCTATTACTGTGGGTCTTGGAAAAGCTGTTCAAACTCTCTGAGACACCCTTACCTGCCAAATAGTACAATTAGTACCTCCATAAAGGATGTGGTGACACTTAAGTAAAATGAGGCAAAACATTTAAAATGTCATGATATGGTAGTGAGTGATCAACAAATATCACTTTCCTTGTCACATTGCTGCCTCAGTTGCAATTCATTGCAGCCTCCAAGGCACTTAAGTATTACCTGCATTTCATCTGCACCACCTTGCAAAGTGGCCATTATCATGCCCAGTGTTAGGATGGGAAGTTCCCAGATCACAAGACAGAGTGTAAGTTCCCAGGGTACAGAAGCTGTGGCTTTATGTCTTCCTATATCATCTCAGTATAAGATGCCCAATGAAGTGAACACAAACGGAATCCAAACCAAGCAGACTGAATGCTCTGAGCTGTTCCTGATGGACTTCCCAATAATCAACAGCATGAATGTTCTGAGCTCTGTTGGATGCACTTCCCAAGAATCGCTAGAGTGCATACTCTGAGCCATGCCTGATGGACTCCCAAGGAATCACAAGAAGTGTGGACAGAAAGACAATCTTTTGCAGGAGCAGAAAGAAACCCATGCGTGAAATATCTAATCCTGAGCTGGCTTGTCCTCACAGGAAGAAAAGCATGGCCTTTGGGATGATCAAACACTAATCATCCTTGAAGACAGAAACAATCTTTCTTACCTTTTTTTTTTGAAAATAATGATAATAAGGATCTTAGAATAATCAAATCATTTAGAGAAAAGACAAGCAAATGACACCTACAAATTTAAACACATCTCAGAGGCCAAGGTGGTCACTGCTTGTGCTCCAGTGATCCTGGGAGACTGATGGAAGCACCTCTTCCAATGAGTTACAAGGCTGTACTTGCTTAAATTAATGAAGGGTGGAACCCTGGTACCCTGGAATACAAGACACATTAAGATTGGCCCTTCCCACCACCATTTTCAATGAAGTACTGTTATTATTTATTTATTTATTTATTTTGGAAAAAGCTCTAGGAGAAGCGTGAGATTTATCTTAAAGAGGGTCTTGCCTCGTGCAGGTTTGGGTTGGCAGAGGATTAATTAGAAGGACAAGGGAAAAGAAAGACCATTGCATTTATCCAAACTTCTGTTATATGAATATTGTGCCATTTAATTTTCATGACAACCCCTAAGGGCAGACAATCATACTCATTTCAATGAGATTAAGCCCCGTGCTTCATATCACCCAACCAGTAACTGGTTGGAACTGGGTTCAAGTCAGGAATCCAGTCTATGTTCTTTCCTCTGTCTTTCAACAAAGACTAAACACTGGTGAGCAAAATGAGAATTTTATACATGTGTGTGGGTATCCGTTTGAGTGACAGAAAGATACCAACTTGTCATTACCCATTATTGATCAGTAAACTAATCAACTGTCCTTTATGCCCACTTCTATTTCCAAAGTGGGACTTGAACTGAGGTCTAGTTAATTCCAAAGACTGTGGTCCTGAAGCCATTATTAGCCTCATGGAGATACCTCCTCTAGATTTGTTAAAAGCCATATTACCCTTGAATGAGGATCTGGGGACTTTTTGATGTAAGCTGATCTCTGAAGACATGAGGCAAGTGACCAGCCTGAGTCTCACGCTCAATCAAGGACAGAGAAAGATGGCCAAAACCTAGAATAACAAAATCCAAAAAAGAATGTCTACCAAAATGCAGGTCTTCTTGCCAAATCAGAATCTTGGGGGCAGAGTGATGGGATGGTACCTGCATTTCAAATGAGATCCCCAGATGATTCTTAAGTTTGAAAACTCTTAGCCTGAGATGAAGAGAGTTTTAGTACATAAATTTGTCATAAGGACAAAGGATGCCTTTCTCGAAACAATTAAGAATCAAGAGGAAAAAGCATTAAAAGAAGGAAGGAACTTTAATCTTCCTTGATATGGCTTCATTATAACACTTTACCTACAAAAATGCCTATATCCAAAGCATAGTTACCCAATCAATTTTGAGTATATATTAAACATACCTTAATCTTTATTCAAGATGAGGAAGTCACCTTATTCTAAGGTGATAACATTGTTTTTGGAACACTTAGCTTAATGAAATAATTCCAAATAAGTGTTCCTATGTTATTAAGCTCTCCTAAGACGCTAAAGGTTTTGGGTTGGCTACTCTGGCTTGGAAACATCCATAAGTGAATGTAATTAATTGTCTTCCCTATCCTAAGCCTAATTCAGAGTCCTTTCCCAGAAGAGAAGTGAGGACCAGAGGCTGAGAAACATCACCTTCTTGTAAGTGCTCTGAAAATGGAAGGGCCCAAGATAGGTGATGCCACAAAAGGTTAAGTTCCTCAGTGTGTAAAGAAGGCTCACAAATCAAAAAGACAAAGGTGAGCACTGCAATAATAGAGGGGCGATGAAGACAAATGTGTAAATCATACCATTAAGGTACGAGAAATGTGCAAGTCACAAAAGGAGAAACATAAAGGCCAAAATATGTACTGATAACCCTTCAACTGCAATAGTAATTTTAAAAATAAAAACAGAAATGCCAGGCTGGTGCTGCTTTTTACTTCTTATCAAACTGACAATTTTTAAAAAGTGTAAGCACAATTTTTTAGGGCAATTTCAAAATGACTATTAAGTATTTTTAAATGTGAATTCTCTTTCACCCACCCCTAGGATTTTATCCTAAAAAGTAAATAAGCAAAAATGCATAACTTAATTATGAGAACAGTCATTACAACACAATTTGTAATTTATAACAGTGAAAAACCTTTTAAAAAAGCCTGAAATGGTTAAAATGTGCAATGAGATAGTATGTGAATACTAAAATCACTGTGTAATTGAAGATTTAATTATGGCGAGAAAAGCTCAAGCAAAGAATGCTTAGCACTATGTTACGATGCCCTGTGCATACAATGGTCTATTTTTATAAAAGTTGTTGATATGATTTGGTTCTGTGTCCCCACCCAAATCTCATCTTGTAGCTCCCATAATTCCCACATGTTGTGGGAGGGACCAGTGGGAGATGACTGAATCATGGGGGTGGGTCTTTCCTGTGCTGTTCTCATGATAGTGAATGGGTCTCATGAGATATAATGGTTTTTAAAATGAGAGTTTCCCTGCACAAGCTCTCTCTTTGCCTGATGCTAGCCATGTAAGATGTGACTTGCTCCTCCTTCACCTTCCACCATGATTGTGAGGCCTCCCCAGCCATGTGGAACTGTAAGTACAATAAACCTCTTTCTTTTGTAAATTGCCCCATCTTAGGTATGTCTTTTCCAGCAGCATGAAAATGGACAAATGCGGTTGTGTACAGAAGTCTATAGATTCACACTCATGTAAGACCAGAATGACAGATGCCAGAATGGTAACAGTGGTTACCCTGGGTTGAAAGATCCAAACGGATTTCATTTTTTTCTTTTTGCCTTATACTTAGTATCAACTTTTATTAGTGAAAATGCATTCTTCTACTAATAAGAAAATATCAAATAAGAAATGCTCAATAAGGAAATACCAATATGATTGGTAGCATCTGACAGACACATTATGTTTTCTACATGTCTTTACCATAGTTCTGATTTGTGCTTGCCCATGAGATCTGTAAGGCCACTTAGGAAATATTTAGCCTGACTAAAGAAGGGCAAAGGATTCATCTGTGGGAGGAGCTGAAGAAGGCCTTTGGCAACTGGAATTGGTCCCCTCTCCACTATCCAGAGGTCTGCTTAGAAAGTCCTGATGATTGGCTGGGTAGTGAAGGAAGATGTTGAGTCACTAATTCTAACCTGGCTGAGGCCCAAGCGTTGGGTCACATGACCTGTTACATATCATCCACACTGGGTGATTTTTGAGAGTGAAGGGAGGTGATACTAATTTCACATTCTAAAAATAGGCATCTACTACTCTCCCGGGCAAACCAGGACATATGGCCACCATGGTCATAGGAAATTCATAGATTTATAGCATTAACTGCAGAAGTGGTCAGGAGCTGTCCAATGTCCTCATTTCACAGATAAAGAATCCAAGGACTAGAGAAGGAAAGATGTGTTTGCTAAGCTACATGAGTCATGAGCACACTGTTCTGGAGCTTAACTCAAAAGACTCCTGTGAGGGAGCAGGGAGTGAGCCACCTTTGAAATTCCACGGCAGGGAGTACACAGAACTTTTATTCTCTGCTGAAACTCCACTGAAAAGAGTCACATCAAAATTGACCCATGCCTTTCGGCTCTTAGAGTTCACAAAAAATATCCTGATAACAGCTACAGGGGATAAGACAGTCTTATCTAACCTTCTTAAACTGAGTCTTTATTCATTTCCTTATTCATTCAACAAGTATTTATGCAATACCATGAAGTATATAAAAGTCCTGTTTCACATAGTGTTGTGGATAGGTATGCCAATTATTATAGGCAAATGTGACCAGGGAATGTCTGAATGATATTTCTATACATTTCAATGGAGCTTTGTTCATTTCAGTGTTTGAACATTTCAGTGTTCTCATAAAGGTGGAAAGGCAAACGCGTTCCCTTATTCATGTATCTTCTTATTGTTCAAACAGAATAAAGCCTTTTCTTACCTACAAAGATTGCAAAGGAACAATTATTTCCATTTCCGTTTTTCCTTTCAGAAAACCTACTTTTATGGTCCAGGCTTGTTCCCAAGAAGGGTAGGGCAGTGGGAACAGAAGAGGCTTTAGAATCATAAATATTGTATGTATTTTTAAAATTCTAAGATATATATTCTTACTAAAAATGTACAATTTTCCTTAAACTGTGCACTTTAACATCTCTGAAATCAGCATGCACCTTATAATCAAGGGAATCCTAAAATCTTGAGTTCCTTCCAGGAAGGTTTGCAATTGCTTCTGTGGTCACCAGGTGGCAATATCAACCCAGGATCATTTTAAATTAAATTCTCTGATAATTTTTTTTTTTTTGTCCACATTCTAAGTGTAAATCCATGCAGCAAACCTATGCAGATTCCATTTTGGAGTTTAAATTCTTGGGGAGCTTCTTCCCTTTATTTAATCAATACCAGGATATAGGCATGTGGGTTTCCTCACTGCCCTTGCCTAAGGGGGATGTCCTACCACCCCTGAGGGTGTAAGCCCAGTTTACTAGTGTGTGTTTCCTCTTAGAAACCCATATTGAATTTCTTTTTCCTTTCTGAGTGCTGTATAGAAAATAGAGCATCTCACAGTTGATGACACCTTAGCGTGTGAAATGTGGTAGCTGGATTTTGAGATCTAAGATCTCTACTTAACCTCTTGGAAGTTTAGTTTCCTCTTCTGTAAGTGGAATAGTAAACCGACATATCTAACAGCAAGCACAGAGGAATTGCATATTAATGCTATTTTCTGATTCTGGAATCCTATGTGTTTGAAAGCCTTGTTTTAATTTTGTTATGGCTCTAGAACCCTTTCCTACTTAGCCTCTCCTGTAAACTCACTCTCTATGCCTCCCACTGCATCCAAAGTTCGACAAAAGGAAAATGAAGACAGCACAGGATTGTCTTCTTCGTACGAAACCCTGGGAAATCAAGTCCTGGGAACTCCTGGCAGGGGCAGCATAGTCAACAGAAAAGAGCGGTGGCTACGGCATCACGGTGGGCGCAGATTCCAGTCCCTCTCTGACAGTTTGACTTTGGGAAAACGTCATAATAATTTCTCCATGTCTCCTTTCATCAAGTATAAAATGAGGTTCATAATAACATCTACTTTATATTACTGTTGTTGTCAGTTGATTTATGCAGACAGCTTAGAAATAGGGCCTGGTACTTGGTAAATACCCAATGAATGTTACTTGTGATATATTCTCTGCTCAGCAGTAATACAGTCCCTAGAGATGATCTCAGAGCAGGAGTCAATGAAGAATATCTCTGTGACAGAAGAGAAGTGGTCGTTTTCTGATGTGTCCTGTTGCCGTCACCACTGGGGAACCCATGTAATGCTTAGCACAGGTTAGGTGGTCTGTGGCTAAACTGTCAATGGGCAAGTCCCATGTTTATTCAGGGTGCTGTCTTTTGGCTCTTCTAGAAGAATCTTCCCTGGTCACAGAAATCAACCTCAGGCATGCTGTGCCTCCCTTAGGTCCATTTCTGGTCCAATACCAGATGGCTGCAGATGAGATGTGAATGCCATTAAATAAAACACACTAGAAACTATCTGTAGTATGCAGAGGTTAGGTTATTAGTGAGGCAAGTACGTCTTGAGCAAAAATAAATAAAAGCGTTTTGTATAGCTCTGGACACAGGCATTTACACAAGCTAATTGAGAAGATTCTTTGTAAAGCCATCAGCTCTTCATCCTAGTTTCTTCAATGCAGTAACCAGGAAAGAAACTGCATTTATTTTGGTCCTTAAGCCCTTAATCATATGATGAATAGGAGAAGTGTGTCTGTTACTTTTTTTGTGGGGGGTTGAGCGAGGCAGAATGTTTCTTTTCCTTTTGTTTTGTTAGTACATAGACACAATCCATCTCAAATTGGGAACTGTAGGTGAAGGTATTAATTTTGGAGTCTGCAATCCTGAGGTGGTTATCAAAGAAGCTCATTGGGAATGGTGTATGTGCACAGAATTGTGAATTCTCTGAACTAAGGAAAGCAAATCTCCCAGGCAGCTGAACAAATTTACAAAAAAATTGCTCACTGGAGCTTTACAGAATATTGAATCACACTCCAGAAATTTGCTTGTAGATTCCCTGCTGTTCCTGCCTGGGGCTCCTGCAGATGCCAGGCACCTCTTGTGCTCAGTCAAGGAAGGTCTGTCAGCTTCCATCAGCGCAAAGGAGCAACCCAGTTAAGCAGGGTCGGCACCCCATCTGCCCACTCCCCTCTCCAGTTCAAAGCTGAGGTGGGGGAGGGGAATGGAAAAGTCATCATTAATATGATGATAGCTGCCATCCTTGAACACTTTACCTAATCAAGGTATTGCCCTGAAGACTTCCATAGTTAATAAACTGTGAGGTAGGTGCGTTCATTTTCCTCGTCATACAGAGAGGAATTCATGCTCAGAGAGGTTACTTTACTTATCTAAGTAAGTACTTATCTAACTAAGTACTTATCACACAGCAAGAAAGTGGCAGAGGTGGAATTCAAATTTGACTCCGAATCCACAACCCATCTTCTTTCTACTAGGCCTAGGTCAGAGGACTCTGAGGCAGCAGACAACTGGGAAAACAGGAGAATAGATATCTAAAGTCTAAGAAAGACAGTGTTTATCACTGATGCTTACATCAAGTTATTGGGTGCCTTCATTATTATGTTAAAATGGTTGCAGTTGATGTGAATTCATCTAAAAGCAAAGGTAGGTGGCTGTTAATGCCACTTGGCTTAATAATCTCAAAGTGGAAGAAAATCTTTTGACGCTTACTGAGTGAAAGGAGTTTTTGTTCTTTGAGTCCTCTTTTCCTTAAAGAGCAAGCTGATGCTTTCTTAATCTAACTTGCATCTCCTTTCATGGCCTTCAGTCTACTCATGATTTTCAAGGAGAAAAATAAAAGACACTACCAAACCAAACCAAAGCAAGCAAAAAAACAAAGAAACCAAAACCACAGCCCCTGGGCTCTCTCTCCAGTCCCATGAACATTTACAACAATTAACTCAGAAAAAGAGCCACTGTGTAGACCCAGCTCTACCTTGTGCTCCAGGCTGGAGTCTTTAAACATCAGTGAGAATGGCTTGATATGCTCTCTTCTCAATTTATCGCCACTCCGCAAGTCGATGGTATGTTCTATTCTCTTGTTAATTTCCTCAGGCCCAGACTGGACATGCAAAGCTTGTGCAAGATGGTTTGGAAGCAGATTTATTGAATTTCTTGTTAGGGCAGCCAGAGTCTAGGGGGAAAGCACATGCAAACACAATAAACCTGCTAGTCCCCTTTAGATAAAAAAGAAATGCACTGTTTTTAGATCATGTGGCATTGCAAACAGTAATAGCATTCCATGCAGTTGTATTCAGTGAAACCTACAGAAGTTGATCTGATAGCATTTGGTGCAGAGAAATACAACCTGGCAAAATATCACATCCAGAGGGACACTTCCCTTTTCTCTATGTAGGCACACTGAAATCCTTTGGTTGAGGTATTTGGAGAGTTATTGGCTTAGAAATGTTAATCAAGACCCTTTCTCTAACCAGGCACAACCTGGGTATGAGAGAAAGAGAACCAAAAAAATAACGGAAAGTAAATATATGTTAAAAGTCCACAAAAATGATCATCTCCAACTGAGTAGATTCCACATTTTCGTGTGACCTTTCATTTAATGGTGGTGGAGAGACTTGGGGTCTTACGGCTTGCATTTTTTTTTTTAGCATCACTCATAGAAAGACAGCCAAATGTGCCAGGATCTGCTCCTTAAACTTGATAAAGATTGTTAAATTTTTTATTTTGCTAATATGTCCCTCCCTCAGCATAGGCCATTATATATCTATATATTCATATAGATATATGTGTGTAATTTCTTTTAGGTAAAAAATGCAAGTAAGTTGCAGCCTCCCACCATTTCACAGGGTTACACAGCACAAGACGGGGAAAGGCATAACCACCATGGTTGGTCACTGGATATGGATATAAGGATGCAGAAACTGCATTGGCTTACAAAGACACACCAGGTTTGGCAGGGAGACCTTTTCTCCTGGTGATTTAGCAGCCATGATAAGATTAACTGGCTGGATCTAGCCAAATGCAGTGTTCACTCACAGCACCAATTTAAGGCAGCTTCTTAGATTAAAAAAAAAAAAGTGTGAGTTGGACCTGAAGGGATATAGGGATAAGGAAGCTCAACCCATCCTTCCAAGAGATTTTCTTGAGGGAAAGTAGAGGATGCCACACATCTGTAGAGTGAGTAAGGAAGTGAAAATTCTCTGCCTCTATACACACTCACTGCATTTGCTTTTCTCTGCCAGCTTCTCAGCTTGGCTATGTTTAGAACACAGGCTAGACAAAGATAAGATTATAGAGTCATCAAATGGCAGCCTGTGAGAGGTGACATAGGACCTTGCAGATCCTCTTGCCAAACCTTCAGATATTGATGAGCCTCAGAGAGACTTGCTCATTTGCCGCCAAGCCAGATCTGCTGACTCCAGGACCACAGCTGGAGTCAGGAGCTTTGACCTCTGTGAAGCCATCCAGCCCACCCCATAAGGATTCTCCCTATGGTATTGTTGAACCCTTCATTTTAACCTTCTGAAGATAATGAATGTAACATAAATTCAAAGCCTCTAAAGCGTTCTATAGCAGGGCTCATCATGGCTAGAATTTACTGAAACCCTCTTCTCCAGCCCTAGAATAAAGAATAGAGCTGCATGTGCTAACATGAGAAAGCAAAATATATGCGCTTAGGGCACTGAAGCATGTAATTTCAGCTCTGAGTACTAAGGAGACTACTACAGCGAAAAAAATAGATGTTAGGGGGAGGCATGTTAGGAGAAGGGCTGGAGCAGAGACAAGGAAGCAAGAACCAATGTTCCAGATAATTGAACAGCAGGATACATGCGGGGCCAGAGAGTTTAGCCCCTGGAATTAAATGCCACTAGTACAGCATCCCAGAAAGCAAAGGAAGCTGAACTGTCGGCCACCTGGTGGATTTCCCATTGGTTTTTGGGGCAGAAGTTTTTTTCATATGGCATGGAAGGTGATAAAACTCCATTTTCCATCTTGGAGAGGAGATGGAAATGACAGTCCAGCTGTCCTTGTCTGACCATACATTCTGACCTTGGGATGCCAGGGTGCCCTTGTAAGTGCTTGGAGCTGGGGTCTAACAGCTGGAGATGAAATCTTCTACATCTAAGCACATTCATATTTAAGCATCTCTCACTGTCTGATATTTTTATTTGTATATGGTTTTTCTTCAATAAACTAAATTGAGCTTATCCACTCTACCAGTGCCTTATGCCTTCAGTGACCCTAAGACTTTTGGATTTCACAGAGGAGGGAAGTTTCAAAAAATAGTTTGGGGACTAATTTGTTTAAATTACAGTAGCAGCAGCAGCAGCAGCAGCAGTAGCAACAGCAGTAGGAACTACAGCTCTTTAATGTGACCATTATGTAATAGAAGAAAGGGCATTTTTTTTCCTCAACAGGAATGATGCAATCTCAGAATAAAAGACAGTCCTTTACATTGAATACATGTAGTTTAATAAATAACTATCTACTTTGTTCTTATTTTTCTCCTATTGATATAAACTGGTGAAAACGTTAGCAGGAACTGATACTGGTATGTAGAGGACATTTGGAAATTAGGAATAGACATTGCTTCCTGGTTGCCTGTGCTGTATTCAGCTGTCCATTCAGAGAAGGATTCTGCTGCCACTGGCCACTTCTGTAGGACAGAGACCAATGAAATCTCCTCCCTTCGAATCTCCCCTGCTCCTCTCCACATTCTATTGGCTGTCTATGTGGTTGCTTCAAATGAGAGAGAAATTTAGAGGCATTCTTCTTTCTTTCACCACCACCACCAAGTTATGGGTAATAGTTGGCAGGGAGCTCCTTTCATCAAAATGTCAACAATGTGGTGGAGAATTCTTTTCTTGCCCCGTAGTTATTTTCATTCTTTGCAAGTGTTTTCCTAGCATTTTATGCAGGTAGTCAATTTTCAGTGGTATTTTTTTCTGATAATTTCCTCTGTCAATTACATGTGACAATTACATATGCTGTTTGGCCAGCAACCTCTCTAGCACCTACCTCACTTCTTAGGGGTATATGTGCTTAAGGGAAGACCATCATTAACTCAAGATGGCAAGCAAATTGAAACTAGAAAGAGATATCAGGAAATCATCTGCTTTCATTTAATTCCCAGTACACTGC
This sequence comes from Colobus angolensis palliatus, assembly GCF_000951035.1. NCBI lineage: Eukaryota > Metazoa > Chordata > Mammalia > Primates > Cercopithecidae > Colobus > Colobus angolensis. Next base: position 14,404,551 of record NW_012114821.1, on the reverse strand, counting down.
AAAGCATACATATCTTTGGGGGTGACTATGATTTGGGATCATCTGTGATACCCCTCTATCTCATTAGTCATTCGTAATGACCACTAAGACATCACCTTCAGTGGGATAATGTTACCAACATAAAAAATCCATACACTGATATATTCACAGTGATTCATTTGTAGTCAGTAGTGGAGACAGGTATAACTTGCCTTATTTGTCTATTTGGAGTCATTAGAGTCATATGGGAATGAGCTATTTTTAATAGAATAGGGCTTTCTCTTTTTAAGACTTATAGCACCAGTATGAGCTAGACTGAGATCATGTTTAAAAATAGCATAAGCTTCCAAATAATGATTCCAGTATTAAATTGACCTCCAAACTGTTGAGACGGTTCTTTCACATAAACACCTTAAACAATTGGCTAAAGAATAGGAAAAACAAATGGATGAAATGGAAGAAAATGGAAAATGCCATACTTGACTATAATATAATATATATATAATTGAATACATATATTTGAATGTATGCTTCAATGTATGATTGAAGTATATATTGTATTTATATATAATATATGTATGTGTATACTTAGCTGGTGTTTTTGATATTTGAGATGTCAGATTGAAGCAGCAATGTAATATAATGTTATAAATGATGTTATAAATAAATAATGCTATTCATTTACTTTAGCTGGTGCTTAGATATTTGGGAGGTCAGGCTGGAGCAGCAGAAATGGCAGAGTTTGCAGCTGACATGGCCTCTCACGACTGAGTTTTTTCTCAAAAAGATGTTGAAGCCCATAGTAGATTTGTCCTAATGGAGATTGGTGCTCTCCTCAGGTATTTCCCTAAATGCTTCCTCCCTCACAGGTGCTTGAGACAGATCAAAGTGCAAATGATGCTTGACAGTTTGGGGGTTCTGGTGAAAATTATAATGAGAGGGTCAGGTCGCCCTTTGTAAATTGCATTTGAACGGGCTGGAGGAAGTCACGAATCCTCTTAAACTCATCATTTGGTTTATGATCAGAACACTCTTCTTTAGGAATTGTCTTTTATCTTTGTTCCTAGTAAAATCCTACTTTTCTTGCAGATCCTATCACTTCAGGGGTGGTCATAAAATTTAGTATTCATTCACCAGTTTGTCACGGCAAATAATTCTTCCCAGCAAGATTGCAGGATGAAGGTGTACTGTCTAGAAACATCCAGTTTTGTTGAGTCAAAACCATTTTAGGTCTTAGGGATCATATACTCAAATCTCAAAAGACCCTGTAAAGCATCCTTATAGACACTGCAAATCAGCTTACATAGTTACAGTACTGGAGTGATCTAATTGATTGTTAGATCCTCCTAATTCACTCTTTCTCAAAAATGTGTTTCAAGAAACACAAGAATGATAAGCTTCATTACAAAATGGTTCTGTGGACCAATCAGTTTAGAAAATGTAGATCCATTATTTGTTTACTGCCATTTCTCCTTACCTTAATTTTGTCTCTTTTGTTTGTTTCTTTGTCCCCAAGGCCTATGAAAAAGCCTGATACTGTGTAGTCACTTAAATACTTTGTAACCACAATAAATGTGTTTACTGCATGAAAAATTTCTTATATCTTCCTATCTCAATATACTTTACCGCGATAAAGGCACTGATAAGTTCTGCAGAAATAAGACTTTTAAACTCTGCATCTTCCAAACTTTTTTGAGCACAAATCCCCCTTTTCTTGAATTGCCTCTATATGTTTCATGGAATGCTGTTTGGGAAACAGTGCTTTAAAGTTCTTCCCTGCTATTATTCACAATTTCCACACACTGGTCCTGTTTCTGATCTCTGAACAAGGTCTATATCCATCTCCCTCCATGTGGCTGCTTTCCAGTGTCCTTAGCTTTCTTCACCGGGCACATGAAATTTATTTCCCCAATTGTTCCGTAGGTGAGATAGTTTCTACATATTGTACAATTCTTAGTTTGTTCATGCCTTGTGGGGACTACTTCACAGAGTACCAGACCCAACGCATGTGGTATCTGACCTTGTGGTGGAGTCTGGGCACCTGACATAATCTGACCTATTAAGTAATTACTCATATTATACATTGAAACATGTAGCATCTAGGCATGTATCCTACTGCTACTTTAAAAAACAAGTAAGACATCACCTCCTCCAGGAAGCCTACTCTGAGGCTGCAATTGTCCTTATCACAATTACTATGATTCATTGTAATTGCCTAATTAGGTGATTGTTTCTCTAGACTATGACCTCCTTGAGGCCAGGCGCTGTGTTTTATCTATAACTGAGTCTCCAGTCCCTGGTATACTTGCTAGGTTCATAATAAGTGTATATGAAAGGAAGGAATGAATGAGTGGATAGGTGAAAGGCCGAGTGCCTCTAGAGGAAGATTGTCCCCAGGGCAGTGTTTCTGGTCTTTGGCTGCAAAAGTCCCTTTAGTTTTTTCCTGTTCTCTCCCAAATGGACTTCAAATTTTGGAAAGATTCTGTTTACCAAACTGTATTAAATAAGAAGTAGTTTATTTTCCTGCGATTTGATCAAATGCCTAGTTTTTCTCAGCATGAGATAAAAGGCACTACCAATGCAGTTAATATTCCAGCAAGAGCAAGGACCTTTAAAGGCAGCCTAATGATGCTTGCCAATGTGAGGTTTTATTCAGACTTTTGGAATCCAGAGAATGTCACTCCCATTACTACCTGCCAGTGCTGGCTGCTGGAGCGCACCAGAGACCACAGGCTGGCAAGTGGTAACCGTGAGCCTTTTCTGGGACCAGCACCTGGGCTAACTTCAGTTTGTGTGTTCTCCATCAGCCAGTTGGTGGAAGGAGGTTAAGGTCATTAGTGAAAGCACTTTATTCCTTATTAGCTCCCTGACAAGGCAGATGTGGTAGTCTTCGGATTTAGCTCTAGTAGTTGTGACTGAGGTCTCACAGAGTGGGCCAACTCATTGCTGATATGGGAAAGACCTAGAGAGAATGTCAAGCTCAGCAATCTCAAGGCACGGCTGTGCAGCTTCTGTCTTTCATGCTGAGATGTCTTAACCTTTCCCAAAGACTCTGCTTGTTTTCAGTTTCAGGCTGGAATCTGCATTCAGAAATAGGTAGGGCCAATAGCTTCCCCAACCTATTTCTGGAGCACGCTTCCATTACCCCTGTGGCAGCATGTTTCTGTGCCTAACTTGGAAGCTTCTGTACCTCTGTTTTAAACTGGCTGCCTGCAGCCTTTGGGTTATGGAAAAGGCAGAGATTCCACCTTTTAGTTCTTATGAACTTCCTATGTCCTACAAGATACAGGAAAAACAGTGAGTCTGAGTAAGAGTACCCCAACAGTACACATTACAGGAATTCTTTCTCTACTGTTCGATAAAATGCCAGCCCAACCCCTGGAAGAGAAGCCTTCTACTTTAAAAAGAGTTATTTTGTGTTCTTTTTTTTTGACAAATTATAATAATATACAATTATGTGGTACATTGTGATATACGAATATGTTGTACAATGATTGGATTAACCTAGTTAATATATCCATCATCTTAAATATTTATCATTTATTCTAAAGAAAGCTTATACCTTGGGAAAGCTTCAAGGTGATCTAGTCTACAATGGTTTGCATTGAGGACCTCAGGAGAATGCTTGTTATATTTGAAAATGGCACAATTTTTTTTCCCTCAAATCTGGGAATGGGGAGATGTGAGATAAAATATTTTCCTAGTAAGAAAGTGCTAAGTGGTATTTGAGTAAACATTGACTTGGGGAGCCTTTGAGAAAACAGCCACATGAGATCTCCAAGACCCTGTCTTATAACAAGTTTTTCTTCTTATGGGAGTGGAGGTGCTAGTGAATAGGACCATTTCCCATAAGCAAGGTATGTTAGTTAAGATTGTTGCAACTTTTCCTGTCTATACTAAGAGAAAATGAAACGGTACAACCAAATGATCTGTTTGATGCTTTTTTAGTTAGAAATCATGCTTACTTTTCCTTTTATGTTTTGAATATTTATGTCACTGTAATCTGCTTTCCAAGAAAAGCAAATGAATGTTTAACGAGATCTTATTGTGGGAGGAGGTCTGTGGGATTCTGCTTTGGAAAGCGGTTTAAGTAATTTTCATAATAGTCTCATAGCTTCTGCTCCAGGAAACGATATAACAAGGGTCAGAATGTCCATTCTGTTGAAATATTAGCCTAGACATTTCTAATAAGCCTACTGTAGGATTTCAGCACCCCTCTGTTGTCTGGTTTCCCAGTTACGAGTAAACGATGTCAGTCTGGGGCTCAGGCCATTTGGGAAATTGTTGCTTCCCATCTTTAGGCAGAATTGGAAGTTTCCAACCATTGCCTGGATGCTAACTTTGATAGGGGTGAAGGGATCTGTGAAATCCTTTGATTGACTTTTGTTCCTTGGTGTCCTGAAATTTCAGTCTATGAATGAAGAAAATTAAACAATGACAGGGGAGGAACCCCTAGCTCTGGCTGATAGCACAGTAGGCACTTACGCATTTGCTAATCATTTGAACCCCACAACCTCACTCTTGGCTTTTCAAATAATATTGGTAAACTGGAGCATGAAAGCAGTTTACTCATTTGGGAGTTTAGGTCCCAGGATATTCAAGCACAGTGCTAGGTTGTCTTCCTGGTGTGCTTTGCCTGGCATTACATGCCTCACCTCTTGCTTCAGTTCAACCTACTTCTGGGTCATGGCTTTAGACACAGATGTACTCTCCTGGTTCTCTTGAGATGTGATGTGGCCAAGTGGTCAGCTATGGCTTGTCTCCAGGCTCAACCACAATTCCAGGTGATTGGGCAGAGCTCTCAGGATAAGAAGACTCAGACCTCACAGAGGGAGTTATCAACATTCTGGATTTTTCTCCCTTAGACTTGGCCTAAGGACTCCAGCCAGGTTAACTTGGGTCAAGTGGGGTCTGACAATGATTCCCTCCTGCCTGCGAAGCTTGCCTGACTCGATTCCACCAGCCTATTAGCTAATCCTAGACGCTTGCCTCTGATAGCATTCTTTGGGTTCCTTAAAAAGAAGATTCTCATCTCAGTTTGGGAAATGTGATTATGACTGAGACATTACACACTTGGGTCATTTTTTTAATCAAAAAATGTTGTTAAACTTCTGCAGAATTGGAGGAAACAGAACTTGGCACACCACTCATTTAGATCTGACCACTTCGACGCCACACGATTTGAGGCAAATTGTCAATTGAATTGAATTTTTAGCTTTTAAAGTATCACATCCATAGTAATGTGTGGAACAGACATGCAAACTCCAGAACGGACTTCATCTCGGGATTAGGGATGGTATAAGTGCTGGGATAAGGTATGATATAGGAATGGAGGCAAGATTTCTGCCAGGATTCACATGGGACTCATAAGTAGGCGAGAGAGAAACGGAAACATCAGTGGTTTGTTCATAGGGCCACAGGGTAGGTGTGAATTGAAATATCTCCTAGCACTGCATTAGCTGGGTTGAAATGTCATTGGCTGTGGTTGGTGAGATGACCACTATCCCATTGACTGAATGACCTTGGGTTGGCAACTGGAGAATTTTAGCTCAGGAAATGGATAAACAAACATATATCCAGACCTACATTACTCTATTTTCTTGTGAACAACAAAGATGTGGATTTTTTTAGAAGTGTCAATGCCATGGGGAAAAGAAGGGGTGTGTGTGTGTGTGTGTGTGCATGTTTATATGTCTGTGTGTTTTGTGAGTGTGCAGTCTTCTGTGTGTGCATGTTTATATGTGTGTGTGTGTTGGGGTGTGCATGTTTGTGTGGGTGTGCATGTTTATGTTTGTGTGTTTGTGGGTGTGCATGTTTATGTGTGTGTGCATGTTTGTGTGTGTGTGTGTTTGTGGTTGTGTTTTCTTAATAGAAATTTTGGGAAAATTGAAATAGAATTATTTAAATTTTTAGCTTTGAAGGTTCAGAAGTAACTTTTAATTTAGGCAGATGAAAAACTTATACCTTGGGTTGCTGATAAATTGCTCATGTTTGGTGTTTTAAATTTCTTAGTATGAGTTTTTTCAGAGCCCTCGTATACAATTTACTAATCAAGTGTAGTCATTGATGCTTTCCTTAATTTAGTTCCAATGAGCAACAAATTACTGACCTTCAAGAATCCAGCATCTCTTACTTTTCACCAGCTGTGTCAGGGCAAAACCGGGAAAAGAAGAAGCCATCTACGCGTTAGAACTAAATTGCTTCATCTTTGGAGTTGTGACTTCTACTTCCTTTTACCCTAACCTTCCCAACACACACATTTCTATAAGAATGGTGTAATTCGTTTAGCTTTTCTGGCTTTTTATTATCCCGAGTGTTCATTTCCGGGCTTATCACTTATGAGTGGTCCTGTGTTTAAGTTTTCCCAAGACATGAAGTCCAGAGTGGGTGATACTGCATACAATGTATCCAAAGTCCTTACTATCTCACAGTGTGACATGATTCTTTAGGGGACTAAAGGTAACATAAAAGTCACAGAGTGGGGGCCAGGTGCGGTGGCTCACGCCTGTAATCCCAGGACTTTGGGAGGCCGAGGTGGGCAGATCACGAGGTCAGGAAGATCGAGACCATCCTGGCTAACACGGTGAAAACCCGTCTCTACTAAAAATACAAAAAATTAGCCGGGTGTGGTAGTGGGCGCCTGTAGTCCGAGCTACTCCGGAGGCTGAGACAGGAGAATGGCGTGAACCCAGGAGGTGGAGCTTGCAGTGAGCCGAGATAACGCCACTGCAGTCCAGCCTGGGCTAAAAAGCGAGACTCTGTCTCAAAAAAGAAAAAAAAAAGTCACAGAGTAGGAAGAGACACTGCCAAATCTAGTGGTGCATAACCTGAAATTCACAACAGTAGTTTGGGAATCCTTGAGACAGAAGAGGACCTTGCAAAAACTTCCATCCATACTGTATGCTTACTGAAGATAAGCTACTGTAAATCTCTTTTGACACAAGGTGAAGTAAAAGTAAGTACATATATAAGTAACCAGGATGAGGCTGTTCAGGCCAACAAAAATAGCAGTTATCTTTCTCTGGCTAGAATTCAGTCACCTTAGAGTGGGGAGACCCAGGTGTTTGTGTAGAGCAGGAAAACTGGTGGATCAGGGCACATATAAAATTACTTGAAAAATGGGAATAAAAATTCACTCACATCAAATGCAATTTTGCTTGGAAAGAAAAATCTTCCTCGATATAAACTGCATGGTGTCAAACAATAAAAGTTATACTTGGTGGTAAAGAGATGAGAGCAATCCTGGTGTAGTTCAATGAAGACATTTTACACTGAAAAATCTGAGCCCAGTCCTTGGCAAAGTGAACACCAAGACTGATAGAAAATAAATCCCACTTCTTTGTTTTCAAATTGAGGAAATAAGTCAGGGGAAAAGAATCCAGATTTCTGCTTTTTCTCTTCCTACCTATCTTCTCATATTTAAAATATCATACATTTTCACCTTCACATGTTTAAAGTGCTATACATTTATTAGTTCTTGTTTGTCAGCCGACAGTTTTATGACTCCCCATACAACATCTCAATATCTCATAAAATAAGAGTCCAATTCGCTTGTTTAGAAAAGTTTTAGCAGGTTATCAGCCATGGGAGTAACTGTGGCTGCATGATGTATGCTTGACAACCTACATGTATATTTTTCAGGTCTGTGCTTCTACGTAAGCCTCAATCCTATCTCTACCTTTATCTCTTCTACCTTAGTCTACCCCAGGAACTTCAGAGAAAGGAAGGATAATGAGTCAAAGCAAATGGATCAAATTGCCTACTTAATCCATTCAATGTTCTCTGGAAGGCTTCAAATGCACTTGTCTTTTGAAACAGAATGAAAAACCAGATCCCACTAATGATTCTCCCTGGCTGAACTCAGCAGCTATCCTCAGAGTCAGGGCTAAGGACAGCCTGGGGAGTTTTATTGTCAGAAAAAGCCATGTTACCGGAAGAATGCTTCTTGACTTCAGGAAAATTTCCAACGCTTTCCTTGTTCTTGACCCTAAGTCTGCAAATGTCTTATCTAATAAACATCAAAACGTAATCTGATGTTAAAAAAATTACCTGTAGGGAAAAATATGCCTGTGATTCTCTGCATATTTGTATTGAATATGAACAATTAGATATCCTGTAACTTATCACAGAAGTAGTTACCTCTGAAAACACACCTTTCTAAAGATCAAGATTCAGTATTTCAGGTGTTTTTAGGGGGAGGAATTTCAGGAATTTCAGGTCAGAATTCCCTGTAGGGAAAGAAAAGTCTGTGCTTTGGTCTTGCGCAAAGAAACCCAGGCTGAGATGGTGGACTTGCTTTTTCTCTCGTTCCAAGGTTTTTTTTTTTTTTTTTTGGGACGGAATCTCGCTCTGTCGCCCAGGCTGGAGTGCAGTGGCCGAATCTCAGCTCACTGCAAGCTCCGCCTCCCGGTTTACGCCATTCTCCTGCCTCAGCCTCCTGAGTAGCTGGGGCTACACGCGCCCGCCACCTTGCCCGGCTAGTTTTTTTGTATTTTAAGTAGAGATGGGTTTTCACCGTGTTAGCCAGGATGGTCTCGATCTCCTGACCTCGTGATCCACCCGTCTTGGCCTCCCAAAGTGCTGGGATTACAGACTTGAGCCACTGAACCCGGCCTTGTTCTAAGGCCTTGTTCCCTCATTCTTGGCTTAATTCCCACTTGCCTGTAGATCTCAGCTTAAGGTATTTCCTGATTAACTCAGATCAATTTTCCCTCATCTACTACTCTGTTCTGCAATAATTGTAACAATGTTCACAGTGAGCCTGCTGACCTCTTAGTAGCACCACCAAACTAAGCTCTGGAGTGCTTGCCCCACCTTCGTTTCTCTATCCCCAGAGCCTAGAACTTTACTGGGGTTTCTCAGCAAGCTGTTGATAAATGCATGTCTGAATGAATGAATGAACAAATAAGCATCTTGATAGGATTGCCTTTCTCAAGCTGAATGATAAAAGTAAAATGAGTTTGAATTTAAAGAGTGCATTTTTTTGCATGTCTTCATATTCACAAAAAAGGGGCCTGCCGCTTAGTTTGAACCCACCATTTAGGGGGAGAAACAAGAAGGAAAGAAATCAAATCCCAGAGAACAGTATCACTCAATAAGAGAACATAAAGACCATAGTGAAAACAGGACCTTGAAAGCAGGCAAAGTGTGATGATGTCTGTAACGATGTTTGGGTGTTTATCTACATAAAATCATAACTCAGTTATCTGAAATGCTTAGAGAAAAGGGTAAATTTCATTCCCTAGTTAGGTAAGATTTTACCTCAAATACTTTTTAATTTTTTTTTCTTTAACTCCTGTTGCTGAATTTGGTATTCATGCTTTAAGACAGTTCACCAGGATAAGCATAACTGTTATCCTACAGTAAGATAACTGTAAACAGTGGATGTCCCCATGGCTTCCTGGTAAGTTATTTATGGATGGTAGAATTCTGAAGTGTATGTGGCTCACCGGTATGGCCACAGTCTCGCAGCCTGTGTCTGAGGTAAGGAAATTGAATAGGACAATGTCAGAGCTGAAAGGAATTGATGGATCATCCAGTCCAGTTTTGCTGTTGTTTAAATGAGGACACTGAGCCTTGGAGGGGAGAAGTGGTTGTCCAAGGTCTGTTAATAGCAACTGGACAAATCTGGCTCCAACTCAGTTCTGCTCAGTTTCTCTTCAGGCCCTTCCACTATCATATGTGCAAATTTTGAATCCTGCAGAGATTTACTCAAAGATCACAAGACTCACAGCCTACAGAATTAACCAGTTCACTCTGAGGAGCCTGAGGCTCAGCATTGGATCCACAAGGAGGTCTTAATCAGGAAGGTGATCAGACGAGAATTCTTCCTTTTCTTCTAATAAATACAGAGAACAGGATCTAAGAAAAGTCCCAGCTGGAATTGGTGAAGATATAGTAACCTAAATATATTCTTTGACCACGCTCGCCAGCCCAGCCAACTCCTACTCTCTTCACATTTCCTTTTCTTCTGGTTTCAACACCTGCCAACTCAAGTGGGACTAAGTCAAATGGTTGTTTGTTTGCTTTACTACTAGGCACATGTGAGAGGCTGCCTAGTGTTGCCTTTTTCCAGGCAAACAATCATCATGCCAGGACACTCAGGCAATTAGATCCTTCTTGGTTGGATAGGATTTCCAAAATTTAGCTGGAGCAGAATCTGGTCATTTCCTGATGCTTTCATATAAAACTTCTAAATAGCTCTGGTGGGTAACTCAAATATACGAGACCCATATATATGAGAGGGTGAATACATGTACATACAGATACACACCCCACACAAACATACACATACACACCTCACACATACATACACATATACACACCACACACACACACATATACACACACTACACACCACACCACACATACATACACATATACATACACACCACACACACATATATACACACTACACACACACCACCCCACACATACATACACATATACATACACACCACACACACATATACATACCACACACACACCACACCACACATACATACACATATACATACACACCACACACACACATACATACCACACACCACACCACACATACATACACATATACATACCACACACACATATATACACACTACACATGCACCACCCCACACATACATACACATATACATACACACCACACACACACATATACATACCCCACACACACCACACCACACATATATACACATATACATACACACTACACATGCATATATACACACTACGCACACACCACACCACATATACATACACATATACATACACACCACACACACATATATACACACTACACACACACCACACCACACATACATACACACCACACACATCACACAAATACACATATACACACATCACACACATACACACCATGCACGTATATCACATACATATCATACATATACACACACACCACACGTACATACACATACACACAAATACATACACCACACACTACATGCCTACCACACATAGACATATACTTGCACACAACACACACAGCCACACGTGGAAAGCAAATACTTTTCATTGCCTGGAATATAGATAAACATCCACAAGGTCACCAACACTGATAGGAGTAGAGAGCTTTACACATGTATATACACACTCCACACCTATACACATCACACACACATATACACACAACTCACATCCACACACCCCACATCATACAGACATCACACACATACATCACATACATATACAATATGTGCATACATATCACACATACATACACATATACACACATATCACACACATACCCCATACCACAAATATATACATATATCACACCACATACACATACACAGCAATGTACATAAAACATGCACATGTAAACACCACACACGTACACCACATACATACCACACACATATACATGCACACTACACATATACACACCGTGTATATAAACACATAACACACACCACACCACACACATATTCACACACACTACACGGATAACACGCACAAATACCCACTCACCTTCTGAGACTGACAGATGACCTGAAAACAAGGTAGAAGGTGATACCCAGCATATATCTTCAGGCCACAAAGAGGGAAGCAGTGTGAACTGATGGAAAGCATAGGGCTTTTGGAGTCAGATATATGGGGCTCTAATTCCATCTCTGTTATTTACCTGCAATGTGTCCTTCAGGGAATTAATCAATTCTCTCTGAATCCCAGTTTTCCCATTTGTGAAGTAGGCACATCACACTTACCCTGTAAGGCTGGTGTGAGAATTAAGTGGAAAAACATGTGCACACCACTCCCGACATGCTACCTGTCCCAAAGCTCTCTACTCCTGTCAGTGTTGGTGACCTTGTGGATGTTTATCTATACTCCAGGCAATGAAGTGTGTTTGCTTTCCATTTGTTACATGGAGATAGAAATTCCATCTGTGTTTATAATCCTCACTGGAAACACATTAATTTCAAGGTAACAAAAATGCCTCAAATCAGTCTATTGTGTAGAAATGACTAAAATATACAATGGAGGTACCAGTTGTATACTTTTCTCCATGTGACTCTTTTAAAAGACCTAGCGGAGTAACAGAAATGTGGCTGGATTCTCGGGCCGTAATAAATGTGAAAGGGATGGATGGGATGAAGATGATTCCACAACATATGGAAACAAATTCTAGGCTCTGAAAAGGGGCGTCGCTTCTAAAAGAGTAGCCTCAGTTCTCTTGGCATATCACTTGTCATAAAAATCCAGTTAAAATGATTAATATCCTTCACATAACACATTTTATAGCTACATAAGAACCTTTGGTATTTTCTTGAAAATCTGAAGTCTAAGATGGATTTTTCTTTTTTTCTTCTAAGTCTACTCTTGCCCTGACAGTCCATTCTTCACAGGCAGCCAAAGTGATCCCTTAAAAATCTAATTGAGATCACGTCACTGCCCTGCTTATAACCTTTCTTTCACTTCTCCTGGAATAAAATCCATCAACAAGGCTTGCAGGATGGAGGTCCCAGCCCCTTCAGCTCCATCTGTTACCCCTTTTCCCTACTCATTATGCTCTAGATACTTGGGCCTTTTTGCTGTTCTAACACACTAAACTTTTTTATACCTCACGGTGTCTGTACTGCTTTTCCTCTGTTTAGAATGCTCTTTTCCTGCTTATTTGCATGAGAGTCCTTTTAGCGCTTGTATTAAACCTTTAGAGAGATTTAACAATCCCTTCTATATTCTATATATTCCCTGGTCATATCTCTCTATTTCCTTCATTACACTTATATGTTTTGATTAATTGTCTGCATTCCTCACTCCTTTGAAACGTAAACTCCCGGGCCCAGTGCAGTGGCTCAAGCCTGTAATCCCAGAACTTTGGGAGTCCAAGGCGAATGGATTATTTGAGGTCAGGAGTTCGTGACCAGCCTGGCCAACATGGTGAAATCCCATCTCTACTAAAAATACCAAAATTAGCCAGGAGTGCTGGCACGTGCCTGTAATCTCAGCTACTTAAGAGGCTGAGTCGGGAGAATCGCTTGAACCCGGGAGGCGGAGGTTGCAGTGAGCTGAGACTGCGCCATTGCACTCCAGCCTGGGCGACAGAGTGAAATTCCGTCTCAAAAAAAGAAGAAAAAAGAAAAGAAAAGAGAAATATAAGCTCCTGTTGGACAGGGATTCATTACTGGATCCTCAGTATGTAGTACACTTGAGTATCTGTTAAATAACAGAAGGAACAATAGCTCAAGCCCAGATATAGATTTTACTCCGAGCAATATAAACATAAAGGAAAATATAACCTTTATGATAAGGATCCTGTTCTTGTCTTCCTTTCATTTCCAATGTTGTCTTTACACTGAGAGATTTAATGTCCATGTTGATAACTCATTTAATAATCTAGCCTTGAACTTCCTGGATACTCTCACCCAGATGTGAAATTTTTCACTCTTGATCTACTTCAACCATCTCCTTCTAGTTTTAAAATCTTAAGTTCCAATAGTCCACCTGTGATCATAAACTTCTTGCCTTCTAGTTTTCTTACTTTCATTTCACCTGGAAACTCAAGGCATGGGGAGTCTCACTGGGATCTGAGTTAGGGTTCAGGAAACCAAGGCATCAAATTAAGAGGCAGAGCATCTGCACCTGTCAGGGGGCAGGGATGTAAAAGGGCATGGGTGCTTAGGATGTCCAAGAGCAAAACTTGGATACCAGAACGCAGTCAAACCAACAATTTTAACCCAAACGTGTACAGATACAGGGGCAGAGAAGACACAGCATCAAAACCAAGGGAGTATGATCAGGCAGACAGAAACTGGAAGACTCACATAAGGGGCCAGAGATAATGATTGGTGATTTTCATTGCTTCCCCAAGCTATCTGCAAACTACTGGAATGGGTAGAGGGAAGGGAACAGGGGTGGAACTGGAGTTCTTGGAAACCCAGAGCCACCGCTTACCAATTATGATGACCTGGCTTCTGACTCTACCATCTCACCAGATCTGCCTCTTGCCAATGACGTCCTTCAATCCAGTTCCAATAGGCAGCTTTCAGTCTTCATTTTTCTGGGCCTCTTGTCTCCACTGGACTTTGCTGATGGCCCTTTCCTTCTCAAAATGCCATACTCTCTAGGCTTCCATGACACCACATTCCCTAGTTCTCTTCTGACCACTTTGACTGTTTCTTCTCTGTCTCTGCCAAGGAATACTGACTCTCTTTCACCTTCCAACTTGTGTTCCTCAAGGTCTGCTTGTGTCTTCTTGTTCCTTAATTTTACTGATTCTTAACAGCGATCTCTTTCACTGCCATGTCTTCTACTAACACCAAAATTCTCGTGACTATGAATACCAATTTCACATCTTTTGCACAGTTCTTTTATGCCTGAGTTTCAGAAATGCGTGATCACTCTCCCTGGATTTTTCCCAGACACCTCAAGCTCAACGTGTCCCAAAGAGAATTCCTAGTCTTCTTCACACAATCTCCTATTCCAGTATTGCTTATTTTAGTTGGAAGTTCTATCATTCACGCAGTCACCCTAGCAAAAAATCTAGAATTCAAACTTGACTGGTTCCTCTCCCTCACTACCTGTATCTATCATTTAATTCACTCATTCAACAAACTTTAATCAAGCCCTGTGATTTACCAGGTATTGTTCTAATTGTGGGCTAAATTGTGGTAAGTGAAACGGATATAATTTCTATCTTCATTAAGAATATCAGCTACTGGCTGACTTTGTCTCTAAAGTGATTTTTTTCCCCCAGCCCTCCTCTTTTTTTTTTTTTTTTTTAACTAGCAGTAGTTGGCTTGTAATAGATGCTCAATTAATCCTTATTGAATGAATGAATACATGAGGATGTAACTATCTGAACATCTGCTGTCTACATAGCACAGAATATGACACAGCAATTTGATGCCATTAAGCATATTTCTAAGCACACATTATGAATGAATAGAAGCCAAAACATCTGGCCAATTTAGCTGGAATACCCCCAGTGAAGCATTAGTATGCTTTATCTGTGTTATGCAAACACTCAGATGGTCGGGGCTTCCGTGGAATTGACTGGGTGTTTTGGCACAGCATAGGCTCAGCCAGACCAGTCTTGATCTCTTCCAGGGACAAATTATGTCTCTGAATTGCACATATGGCTCACTGACTTCTAGAATTAGGCATAAGTACAAACACTGAATACTTGTGACTGTTTTAATAGGCTCAGTAATTTCCAAAATATTATTGGTGGCACGTGGTTATTCATGAATATCAGCACATATTCACTGGCTCTTCAGTCTGAAGGCATCAAAATGAATTCAGATTATTCATGCTGAAGACGGCACAGATGGGTTACATCCAGGCAAAACTTGGGTATCGTAAAAAATACATGGTATGATTAAACAAGAATAACAATCTCTAGCTAATAATGACATCTTGTATAATAGGTATTTGGTGGCATCAGGAAATATCTTTAGGAAATCAGCAAATAAATATGTCAAGTATTCCTATACATTTTAACCAGATCAATCAACTATAGAATAAAACCAAGAACCTCCACCTCCCTCTTCTTGGCTCTCAGTTATTAGTAGCAAGTTCATGTACAATTCAGATGAGAACATTAATGAATTTTCTTAATTCCTACAATCAGTTTAACTGGAGAGAGATTTCTCAAAAATATTAAAAAAGGCAAAACAAAAACTAAAACTGAGAGAGACAACTTTATGCTGAGGTGTTCAGGATGAGGCATGCATTTCTTTCTCTTTGAATAATCAGCATTCAGACCCAAGCTAACAACAGGCAAAAGCAGCGGAGAAGGCACTGTCAGCTGGTCATGCACCCACTCCAGGAAGTATATAACACCATTATTTTATAAAACAGCAAACTGTACCATGCATACCAACTCCGAGATGGCAAGAAACTAGGCATTGCAATCAGTTATGACTTGTGTGGGCATAATAATTTTGGGGTGAAATTAAACACTCATAAAAAAGCTGTCAAAGACCTAAGGGTCAACTCTTGCAAGGCATGCAGCCTAGATTCAACCTGCAGCTTTTCCCAGTGTAATCTGGCCCACATTTTCTCATAGTTCCTCCTTCACAGATCCAGAAAGAAACCAAAGATAGCCTAGTCTCAGAGTGCCCCATCAAACTTTCAAATGCAGAAGAAAGAGGGGAGACTGTCAGCATTTTAACCTTTTCCATTTAAAAAATTTTTAGGCAGACAGATTTTTCTTACCTACAAGTTAATGAGAAATGTTCAGGTCTATGGAATTTAAAAATTAACCCTTATATGTCTTCATAAAACTCCAGACACTATTGGCTGGGTACTTCATGGTACTCTCAGCTTCTGCTTGGTTGAGGATCTTGTCAGAAGCTGTCAGATAGCTGTTAGATAAGTGTTATACATTGGCTATCTTGATTTCTTTCTCTAAAAATGTATAGTACAGTCACACCATTGAACTTACATGAATTCAACTAAATGTGCTGTGTCTAAGAGGTAAAAGAGAAAATCCATATTAGAGCAGGTAATTTTGCCACAGCTCTGAGCAAGCATTCTGGGAGGACAGAATCTCTGTGTCCACCTTGGTTCTTGACCTGGCTCAGCCTCAGTTGTCTAAGTGCCTCTTGGAGTCTGAGCATCTCATTGGGTTTAATGTGATTTCAATATTTGAATAAATTATTTAAAAATAATTTTGGTTATTGGTGATCTACTTCTTATGTACTGACTTTGTAGCTCTGTCCTTCATAGAAGATGCAAATCCATGTTATATAAAAATAGAATCATGTGGGCAGCTTTGAAGTTGCATGCTCCTACTGAACTCCCTGACTCCGACCATCACTTGGTGCTACTTTCCTATTTCCAAATCAGCAGTGCCCTCCTGATTTTGAATCTCAGAGGGTGATGCAGAACTGATGATGGTCAGCTACCGAAAAAGGGACATTCTCATGTACTTGACCCTCCCCTTTAGCCTTTTAATAGCAGAGGGTTTATTTTTCCCAACATGAGTGATTTTTTGGTAAAATTACAATTCAGCTTCACATAATATTTATTTTTAGCTAGGTTACAAAAAAAAAAAAAAGAGAGAGAGATTGAGAGAAGGTGTTAGGAACCCTCTGGCATTTCTGGCATTTCCTGAAATTGCATACGAGGTTAATTCTGTCCTGAGGAGACACAGAGATAGTTTGATCATTTGCAATTATGGTGCCCATTGGAGAAAAGGTTAAAGATGAATCAGTTTTCTCTGAGGCATCTGGATTGGAGATGCACACGAGCATGCATTCATGGCCAAGCAGAAGGAGGAAGAGAGGACTTACATTCTGTTTCCCCACGATATTATCAAAGGGTAGCTCAGGGCTCCAGGATCCTTCAGTGAACGTGGCCCCACTGTTTCTCCGGTCTGAGGAGCTCACTGACTCCTTGACGATATCTTCAGGCAAGGACAGCAGGCTGTCCTCAGGCTGCTTAATTAAATAAGTCTCGATATTATGCTTCCTCAGGAATTCATTCCTCTCTTTACCGTGACCCTCTTCCACGTTATAGTCACCGTTGAGGCAGTCCAGCGTGGCTTTGGAAATGTGAATCCTCCTGTGTGTAGAAGGCATAGGTCATTACACACTCCTGATGTTGCCTGCAAAGGTTGTATATTTTTTGTCCTGTACAAAGCCAACACCAGGATTACACCTGGGTATTATTAGGATATGTCCTCAAGGACAATACTTGTCTTCCTATAAAGTAGAAAGAATAAAACAAAATAGAAGCATAAATTCATGAGCACAGTATCATGGACATCGCCCCAAGAGACACTGCTGCCTCTGATAAAATACAGCCCTTCTGAGCGACACCTAAGCACATCTTTTGGCTTCTCTTATGATTGTCAGCCTGATCTCAGCAAACTTTACAGAACAGTGATTTTTTTTTTCAGTGCTGTTGATTATATCGGAAAAACAAGTGCTGCAAATGTTTCTGAACCCCAGTGGCAATTATTATCCAAATCACCAAGCAAAAACAGTTCTTTCATCATCTTGGAACCTGTCCTAGCATTTCAGTCTTTGTGTATTTGTATCTTGTTTCTCCACCTTGTCTATATTCTTCTCAAGGGTGATTCTGATAAGTCCATAGGGCTGCACTGAGGGTCCTTTGGGAAAACCACTTTGGGTGCAATTTCCCCTATAACATGTATACTATAAGGAGCAAAGAACAAAGCTGTAGACATGTGCAGGCTGGCAGCTGACTGGGCTCACTCACAAGTGAAGTGACTCATGGCTGCACAATTGTCAGCCACTGTAGCTCATGACTCAGGCTTCTTTTTTAGCAAAATAACATATGACATCAGGGCCTTGAGGATCGAACTTGATTCATGGAAATTTCACATGGTAAATTCTTCTGGGGAAGAGTTTTTCTGTCCTCATAACTGTCTAACTCAATCAGACTACTTATTGGGTTATAATGCGGTCTGGGTAGACCAGCAAGGCAAGGTGGTTACAAACATGGTTCGTTGCTAGATCTCCTGGATTCAAACCCAGCTCTGCCACTTGCCAGCTGAGAGATCTTGGGCAAATTACTTAGCCTTTCTATCAGTCCATTTTCTTACCCATAATATGGGAAACATAATAGCACCTATCTCTGATGATCATTGTGATTATTCCACGATTTGATTTGTGTAAGGTGGTCAAAACAGTGTGTGGTACAATATATACACTATAAAAGCAAATATGTAAGTTATTAAGAGTATTCTAAGAAATGCCATTGTCACCATATTACTGTTGTGTATTCCATGCCTCCTCGAGGCTTACAGAAGACTATTGTCAGGCCTTCTGAATAAGGACCCCAAGCTTTCATTCTCTGGCTCTGTCACTTCAAAGCTCATTTTCTGACACTCCTCTAATATAGCTCTCCTGCGCTGTCTCCAGCTATTCAAGTAATTGGCAATTCTCCAGATTCAATGTGCTATTTAATGCTTACTAACAATTTCCTACTGTCCAATTCAGCTCAAAAGTCATTTTCCTAAGTTTACTTTAGTATTCATTTGAATGAAAGAATGCTTAATATTTTGGCTTTTGTAATGCTAAGAACAATACATCCAAGTAAACAGAGAAGTTTTTTTAAAAATTTTAGAGTGGCTTTTAAAAATGCATTGTAGTGGCTCATGCTGAGGAAGCCGAGACGGGTGAATTGCTGGAGCTCAGGACTTTGAGACCAGCCTGGGCAACGTGACAAACACCATCTCTACAAAACACTACAAAAGTTCGCTGGGCATGGTGGTGCATGCCTGTACTCCCAGCTACTTGAGAGGCAGAGGTGGGAGGATCGCTTGACCCCAGAAAGTTGAAGCTGTAGTGAGCCAAGATCATGCCACTACACTCCAGCCTGGACGACGAAGTGAGACCCTGTCTTAGAAAAAATAAATAAATTCATTAATTAAATAAAATGCAGTTTACTTTTAGCATTAGCTCTGTTACTCCCTCTCATCCTTCTAACCTATTCTGCTAAATCCTTTGTTACAAAGAGAATAGTTCATTGCAAAGAACATGTGAAAAAACAGAAAGTACAAACAAGTCACTTCTGATAATTTAAGCATGTTCTCTACATCTTCCACATAAATATCTTGATTGATTTCAAGTGCAAGATGTTAAAAATAAGTGTGTGAAAGATGTTTTCACTCTCTTGAGAAATGTGCTGAATAAATACAAAATATTCCCAAGATGCATTTTGTTAATACATATGAACTCAATAATATTGACCTGGGAGAATAACAGATCATTTGACCTTCCATGAAATGGAAGTCCTCGCCTGCTTTCTCAGATGAATCTCAAAGTTAAGACTGGAAGCTTATCTTTTCTCCTAGGCAAAATGAACCTGGTAGGAGGGTTTTCTAAAGCACCATGGTGGATTTTCTTTTAAGATAATTAAGTTTAATATCAACCCCATTTAGCGTTTTCTCTGGATTCTACATTTTTATTATTCTGCTGTCAGTATGCAGGGGGACAAATACTTACATGTATTAACTCAATATTATGTTTTCACTAGTGAAAGAGATCCTTGCCTTCACTGATTCTTCTGCTGAAGTGCTAATCAATATATACCTAAATGTTTTGGTAGAAACTGGGTTTTATATGTTTCTTTTCATCCTTGCTACTAACTTGAGCTTTGGGGTAAGGCATTTGCAGATGAGATTCTGTAGCTTGCATTTCTTTCTAAGAAAATGTGTCAGTTTTCAGGCAATATTCTCATATATTGAGTTTCAAGTAAACCTGGCATTTTCTGATAAATTTTAATGCTAGGATATAATAAAAGTAGTCATGATACTAAATTAAGATCTAACAATTGTGTAACTCTTGCTTTGCATAAACGTTATCTGGTAGCCAGAGGTATTAGTGTGTGCCCCATGGATTATCTCATATCATTTCCGTTCTCCAAACAACTGGTATTAGACATTTCTTTGTCTCATTTTGTAGATACTGAAACTGACCCAGTAGTAATAAGTACATATTTGGCCCCAAATCATATTAGGTATTAGTGGCAGTGCTGGATTGAGATAAGTACTTTTACTTTCAGTGTCTCTCTACCACCCTGGAACTGTATTATATTGGTAACTACTACCACCACAACCACCATTAATATTTACTGAGTACAGGACAAAGGACTCTATATGCATTGTCTCATTTAACACAAGCTCAAAAACAGTGATCTTCATGGTGTGGTACTAAGGCCAGCAGTTTCTATCGGGAACTGGTAGAAAGCATCATCTTGAGTTTCGTGCCAGACATACTGAATCAGAAACTCTGCGGGTGGGGCCCAGCAAGCAATGGTTTAATAAGCCCTAGGGTGATTCCAGTGTTGAAATTTGAGAACCATTGTTCTAGAAAATCAAGGTTCAGAGGTGTTAAAGAAGAAGACAATAAAAAAGCAGAAAAATATAAACCAAAACAATATCAAACCATGGTGAGTTTGGAGTCCTGTTTTGACGTTCCTACATTTTGCACATTGACAACATCCCATGGCTAAGCAGAGCTGGATGCTGTATTGAAGGCTAGACTAAGTGCTTTTTAAGCACAAGCACATTCAAAACTGCATTTTTAAGGCTGATCATGTTTTCAGTCCAAACACAGTAAGGAAACTGGGAAGGGCATGAAGTACTTGCCACAATCTTCCAGCCTTCATAACTTGTAAGTAGTAAACCCACGGTTCAGACTCATGACTCGTGATATTAAAAATAAGGGTGTGAAAGATGATTTAAACTCAGTCACTTTTCTGTTTATTTTTACAAGTTATTTTATTCATTTCTCTTCTCTTTCAACTTTTAGTTTAGAATTGGGCAGTATATGTGCAGGCTTGCTACAAAGCATATTGCATGATGCTGGGGTTTGGGGTAAGACGGAACCCTCACACAGGTAGTTAACACAGTACCCAGCAGGTAGTTTCTCGTCCCTTGACCCACTCTCTCCCTTCTCCCTCTAGTATGTCCCAGTGTCTATTCTCGTCTATGTACTCAATGTTTAGCTCCCACTTAGAAGTGAGAACATGTGGTATTTGGTTTTCTGTTTCTGCATTATTTTGCTTAAGATAATTTCTTTCAGCTGCATCTATGTTGCTGTAAAGGACATGATGTCATTCCTTTTTATGGCTTCATAGTATTTCATGGTGATGTGCTGATTTAAACTTGGTCACTCTTCTGTTTCTTAATGTTATTGAGAACAGCAGCTAAACTGGCTTTCAGATATCAAAGCAGTATCTTACAAACCCCAAAAACATATTCTAAGGTTTGCAAAAGGAATCTATTGAGTATATGGGCAATTCCCAATTTGGTGATGCTTTTAAGATACAGGCCTGGAAACACAGATGAACTGGCTATCTTGTTTGTCTAAATTCCGCAGGTAGTTGCTTGTGGGAAAATCCTAAAGAATGGAAAGATTTAAGAAACCCAGCAGTAACACATCAGGCCTTCCTCAATTCTAGACCTGTCTGACAAACAGCCATGACACAACACATAGAGTGAAGGATCCCCACAAGAATCGTAACTGACCCGGGGCTGTCCCTGCACAGTGTACAAAGTGCTTCATACACATTGCCTGAGGTGATCTTCAGAGGAGACCTGTGAGGTGGATTATGCCCATTTAGCAGATGAGAGAACAAACTCTCATGGAGGAGGAAAATAAGTTCACAAGGTAGCAAATCGTAAGTATTATTATCTCTCTACCTGCAGTGAAGAAAGTTAGACTCAGAAGTTAAGCACTGGCCTGAGAGCACACAGGTAGAGTGATGCAAGCCAAGTTCACACTAAAATCACATGCCAGGTGCTGTGCATGCTTTACACAACTTGCTGAAGATGACAGAGTTTAGCATGGGGCAGAGTGGGAATCCTAGTTACTCTGATTCCACCACTTGTTGTCTTTTTCCCCCATGTTAACATATTACTTGATACTAAACATAATTTGCAAGAAATGGTGGCACATACCAGAGAAATCTGTGATTCCAAGGGTAGGTCTAGGGGTAGGGAAAGGAATATGTGGAAGTGCACTATCTGTCTCTATCTATCTATCTATCTATCTATCTATCTATCTATCTATCTATCTATCTATCTATCTATCATCTATCTATTTGCCTTTCTATCATCCATCTATCTATCTCCATCCATCCATCCATCCATCCATCCATCCATCCATCCATCCATCCATCCATCCATCATCTTTAAGAAAGAGAGGCTGCAGAAAATCACACTGGCTCACATATATTCGAGATCTTATTAGGTCCAATCTGTGTAAATCTTGATATGACTTTTCAAGACTTACCTTAGTTGCAGTGGCCTTTGCAGATCACTGGCACCTTTGGGGATCCTATGTGAATCAATCTTGACAGCCAAATTTGAAAAGTTGAGTTTCTAAGGAAGAGCCTGAATTTCCTCACTGAGTCCTAGGTCATGCATGGAAAGTCAGTAGGCCTTAATCCTGCCGGCCCATTAGAATTCATTGAAGAACCTAAAATAGTTTCTGCACAGATTCTGCTTTAAATAAACTGGCACAGGGCCTGGACACTAGTATTTTTTAAATGTTCCTTTGGAGATTCCAATGTGCAGCCAAGTCTAAGAACCAATGCTGTGCAGGGCACAGACCTGAACTCCTCAATGTTATTGTTATTCCATATCCTTGTTGCCTCTGATGCATTTTACTAGATTTTGGAAGCTAATAGTTGTATGATGTTTCAATATCTGGTCTCCTTCCAAATAATTGCTTCCTAGATCTAACCCTGAATTTCTGTACACAGGAAACCCACCGTCACAAAATGAGCAAATGGCAACCATTAAGCATGAAAAGGACTTTGCTTTGTCTTACCCGGGGATTCCTCCAGATTCGAGTTTGTTTGCAATGTCCACATCCCAAGACCAGACATCAAACTGCCACTTCCTTAGTCCCAGAACACCACACAGCACCGAGCCTGAGTGGATTCCAATCCTCATGTCAACATCGTGTTTTGTCCTTGACCGCACATACCTGTTGACGTAGGTAAATGGAGAGACACATGTGTAAGACCAGAGTGGGCATCCTTGGCTCTGCGCTTTCAATGTCTCCTCTTCCATGAAGCCTTCTTGGGTTCTTTAATAACTGGAAGGAGTCTCTGAACATCCTTAGACTTTTATCTGTACTTTTAAGGGCTCTTGAAACCTTCCTCCAAAACCTGCTGTGTCACCTCTGTTTCAGGGAATGCCACCAGCATCTTTTTCTACCCAACATTAACCTGTGATAGATTATTGATTTCATACTTCATTCCACATTCCATTTCCAACCAAAATGTCAACTGTTTCCTTCTTTCTAGCTCTTCTGTGACTTAGTTCAGACCACCATCATGCCCGAGTCTGGGATCCCTGCCTCAGCCTCACCTCTTTCCAGCCCATACTGTCATGGTTTCTAGTTGCTCCTTCTAAACACAAATGTGACCTCATTACCCCATCACTCTCTTCTGACCTACTCCTTAGAGCTGTGGTCTCTGAAATAGAGTGTTTACATCCCAGGGTTGAGCTGGGTCATCCATTGAGATGCAGGAAGAAAATGTTAGAACTTCCATTCACAGCTTTTGTTACTTATTTTGAAAAAATTTACCAACATTTGATATATACATTGATACTGGAAACTTAGGGGGTACATGTGTGGTCATCCTCTGACTGTAAGTATGGAGGAGGCATCTTGAGAAGACAGAAGAATTTCTACCATTGGATGATTTCCTGTAGTCATGAGCATTCTTTCTTTCAGAGTATTTTGAACAATTTTAGTTTAGGATTAAATGATGTCATTTATACAGAAAATCAAATGGTAGAATATAATACTTTGTAGTAGAATTACTAGAAAAACCTTCATTGCCCCCCAAATGCAATGATTATCTGACCTCAAAATGCTTAAAAGAGTTGTCAGACTTAAAGTTGAGCTATTCATTTGTCTTTGACAAGAAGACGAGTGTTCCAGATTTGCTGATATTTTTGTGATAATGAGTTGCCATTAATATTCCTTCTAGCATATATTTGGAAAAAACCCACAAACTTGCTTATTTTATTTGTTCCAACTCAAGATGATGACTTAAGAATGAGCAAGAAAGTAACTGATTTTTAAAGAAATTGATACTCTGAAGAAAGCATTTTGAGAATGGAAGTTTGGAAATGTTTCCATCTTTTTAAGAATTTTGTTGTAAAACCAGAGTTGTTACATCATCTATCAAAATTCCTAGAGCTGCACATTTACTAACGTTTGAATATCTTCTAAATGAAGATTTCTGATGAGGTGTGAACCCATTTATAAAGGCTTAAATCCATTTATGAGCTTGGAAAAAATTTATAACATATGTGTTTAGCTCTGATAGCCACTGAAGCCTGGTATAGAAATAAATTGAACTTAAAACCTGGCGTTTACATTATTATATCACAAACTATTAAATTTTTTTTAAAAAATTATGTTTAAACCCATTGCTCTCTAATAAATGGTGAAAGCAGAAAAGTCTTAATTAAATTAAATTAAATTGTAATTAAAATATTTTAAAATTGTAATTAAATTAAATTAAATTAAAAACTGTCATTAAATTAAAATATTTTAAAGTATTTTTATTTTCTCATTATCCTTTAAAATCCCTGTATTATGTATATTTTATGGTATATGTTTTTAAACATATAACTATAATTAATAGAATAGATAATAAATATAATTTTATTAGATATGCATATCTTCATATAATTTTATTGATAAAAATAGAGGATCAAAATATTTAGATACTACAGGTCTATAAGATACAATGGAAAATTCCTAGTCTGACACACAAAATTCCTCATGATCTGTCCAGTGCCTTAGTTATTCCTCTCATTCCTCATGCACACAACAGACTCCAGCCATCCAAACAAGAAGTCATTGTCTGAACCTTGTGCTCCTTCTTTCCTCTCTGGGACTATGGTGCTCCCTCAGTCTGGAATGTCCATTACCTCATTCAATGGAAGAGCTTCTACTCCATCTTTTAGAGTGAAGCTTGGTGTAACTCTGGCCAGTAAGCTGCCCTGATTTCCAAGTCTGACTTATGTACCTTTCCCTGTGTTCTCATTGTATCCTGGGTGAACAATAATTAGGGTGCCATGTTATAATAATCTATCTCCCGTGAACTAATTGAGAATGGGAACTTTGAACCACTACTCTTTATATTCCAATCTTAAGATTGTACTGTAGCTGGCACTTGGTTAACACTTAGCAGGTGTTTATTGAGTAGGTGGATGGGTGGATGCTTGAGTGTCCAATACTTTCTATTAATGTTCACATATATCCAAGCTTTTTGATAAAGAGTGTAAGACCCTTGAAGGCATTATTCCTGCCTGAATCAGTCGTATATTCCTCACAGCCTGGAGCATCCTGCTTTTCATACAGTAGGACTTAAGACATGCAGTGTCCTTTAAAAAAAAAAAAAGTAAATAAATAAAGAATGAATGAATCATTCCATATACTCAATTGAATCTTTGCAGCCTCTGTTCTTAAGTTGTAAGGTAATGCAAAGCTATTTACATAAGAAAGTAAAGTTGAATTGGGTTGAGAATATGGAAATATTGAGATAAATTAGACATTAGACGGGCAACTTGTGAACATTAGAAGAAATGCTTATAACTAAAGGATGAGCATTTTCTTGATCTTGGTGAAGTTCCTGGTTTCTGAGTCATTGTTTTGACGTTAACTCTTAAGTTAAAAAGCAAATGGTAGTTTATATCTACTGACAATGAAAACTGTAGGAGCCATTTAAACAAAATTTGACAAGGCAAGAGAAGAAATGGCATCCAGCCTTTGAGAGGAGCACATCAGTTTCTGATGCACTTTCCCAATGAGCTGTGCAGGAAGTCATTGAGAGGGGTCATTTGTGCTATCCACAGCCATGCCCACTACTATATTATCCAAGTGTATAGTGAGATTGTTCTCCCTGCATACTTTTTGAATACATAGTAGGTATATATATTTATGGGGTACATGAGATGTTTTGATTCAGGCAGGCAATGTGAAATAATCACATCATGGGGAATGGGGTATCCATTCCTTCAAGCATTTATCCTTTGAGTTCAAACAATCCAATTACACTCTTTTAGTTATTTTAAAATGTACAATTAAGTTATTACTGACTATAGTCTGTTGTACTATCAAATCATAGGTTTTATTTATTTTTTCTATTTTTTTTCTACCCATTAACCATCTCCACCTCCCTGCTAACCCCCCACTACCCTTCCCAGCCTCTGGTAACCATCCTTCTACTCTAGGTCGATGAGTTCAATTGTTTTGATTTTTAGATTCTGCACATAAGTGCAAACATGTGATGTTTGTGTGGATATTGATGTTGCTTTTGACCAATGATATGTGATTTGAAGTAATATGTGTCACTTCTGGGCAGAAGCTTTAAGACCATTATCAACAATACTTTTAACATTTTTTTGTCTCCTGTATCCACCACCATGAGTCAAGGAGCTCCTGATGAAGCCTTCTTAACAGGGTCCTTGAATCAGGATAAAATGTGGTGTTATGCTGCTATCACACCCCCTCCTGTAATGAACGTAAAGTGTGAATGAAAAATAAATGTTTACTGTTTGAAGTCACTGAGATTTTAGGGATGTTTGTTACTATCCTGACTGGCACAGTCATGAGTCCCAATTGATGTTTTCCTTATTACATTGTCATCACTGTAGTATGAGGGTGAATATCACAGACTTTAGTGCCGGACAGCCAAGTTCTCATCTTGTTCCATCACTTACTGGCAACATGACCTTACAAAAGTTATTTTCCTTCCCTACAGATACTTTAATCTCTGCTTCAATAACATGTTAATAATGATAACATTGTCAAGACGAGGTGAATAAACACATGTAGGGAGTTTATAACAGTGCCTGGCCTATAATAAGGACGAGTTCCTTGTCTACTATTTATGAAGGCATTGTAACCTGAGAAAATAAAATGATTTTCCCTATGACCCAGAGCTGGTAAGTAGAATTCCAGGACTAAACTGGTACTGTTGTGTTTTTAAAACCCATACTCTTTGCAACACGTGATCCTGGGCACATAGTTTAAGCTGACCCTGAGTTTCAATAGTTGTAAAATAAGGCACTACCTGATTGCTTCACTCACAGAACTATTGTGAGCCCCAAAGGATATAATAATGGATGTTAAAGTGCTTTGCCAGCTAATAGTGAGAGACTATTAAACAGCACATGGTGCTAATGTCATTAGGCAATTAACATTATACAGAGAACACACTGGAGCATCTTAATGAAAAGACATTTAGATGATTTTTATTTTCCCCTAGAAAACAAGAAGCATAGCAAGAAGACTTAACATTTTGTGTTTTTTTTTCTTTTTTCTTTTTTAATGCATGACTTTTCTTTCTCTTTCATTTTACGCCTGGGATTTGACTTAAATAAAAGATAAGAATGAAGCTATGTAAAAGTAATGAATAATTTACAGACATTGATCCTCATTAGTAAGGCTACCCCGTGGTTGCAAAGAACCACAAACACACACAATGTATTTCAAGATCAGTTCTTGAGGGGAGGACCTCGGAGCATTCTTGAAGCTAAAATGGAGGCAATTCTACTCCTAGCGACAAGTCTTGTTCAGTCCTTCCGGAGCAGAGCCCCAGGGATGTTTTGCTGTGCCTAATCAGTCACAAATTAAGAGAAAAGGGCTATAGGTGACATCTGCACCTTCTCTTTCTTCTCTAGACACTCGGGTTCTGGAGGGCAGGGATGCCACCTTCCATTCCCACTTAGCACAAAGCTTAGCACACAGACATAGTTAGTGCTGAAAACTATTTATCAAGTTAATGGAGAAAGCTCAATGGCTTTCTGGTTTCACAGGCCTGTGGCTGTCCCAAGGTGGATCTAAGAGTCCCAGAGAAACAACTGGGTTGTCTTAGGACCTGCTAGTTGGGGGAGGGGACGACCCTCTAAACCTCCTCCTTTCAAATAGAGTAAATTCACTCCCTGTTCTTCATGGTGAGATTCCATTCAAAATTTCTTTTAAATAAAAAATACATGTAATTATCATTATTATTTTTGCTCACCTCTATCTAGCTGGGGAAATATCATGCAAAAATTAACAAACCAAAGATTGACAACATTATTTATTTTAACCGAACTATTGAGGAAGCATGTTACAATTATAAGGTAAAAAATGAAGAGCCTTAGATTTTTTTCTTTCAATTTAAATGCTTCAAAGGGTTCTTTTTAGACAATCTATAGAAGTTGCTAGAGGACGCATAATCCAGTAGCAATCACTGACCTATACATTAGACAGGAATTCCAGTGCTGTAGGGGCTGGAGCAAAAAACACATATTTCCCCAGTAACACCACACAGTCATAGAACCTGCATTAAAGCAGGCCTGGATCTGACATCACACTTCTCCATTTACTGCCCGGATGTCAGGCTAGTTGCTTTAGTCTCAGTCTCAGTCT
Organism: Colobus angolensis palliatus; assembly: GCF_000951035.1. Lineage (NCBI taxonomy): Eukaryota > Metazoa > Chordata > Mammalia > Primates > Cercopithecidae > Colobus > Colobus angolensis. Next base: position 14,375,680 of record NW_012114821.1, on the reverse strand, counting down.
TCCCAGGTGCAATGGGGAAGAGAATTGGTCCTCTGTAGAAGTGTTAGGATGGTTCATAAAATAATGTATGTAAAACAGCCTGGTGGATACTCAATACTCAATACTCAAATACTCAAAAATAGTACCTAGTAGTAATTTTTGGAAGTAATACCAATTTTCAATTGCACAGATTGAATCAGACCAATACAAAATGATGAATTGATCACTCTACCTACCCTTTTCTGCTAAAACTCTGCCTATATCAACTCTAATCACACAGACATAGCTTCAACCAACCCATCAGCGGGGCAGTTCTCAGGCATAAACTGGTCTAAACAGAGTGAACAGTGGTTACAAAGTAGGCAGAATTGATTGGGCCCCAGTTACCTGGAAAAAACGGTGCCCTTGAACATTCCAGAACAAAGGAAAGGCAAGGGAGTTAGTTATGGAGGTCAACTGTGTTCATTGCCCAGGGCATTTTGTACAGACATGGAATCATCTTCATAACAAATCTGGGTATCACTACGAGAACCATTTTACAAAGGAGAGAACTGAGAGTCACGAGAGGTATATTGCTTTCAGTCACACAGTTATTGATGGACTAGTTAGGATTTCACCCCAGGTATATGAACCTGAACCCACTGGTCCATTTCTCCTTCCCTGCATGGCTTCTTTGAAGGGAAATACAGAAGGAAGTATGTGAACTACTGGGGTCTGAGCTGACTGAGCCCAATATATGGACACAGTCTCTACAGATTAATCTCCAAAGCCTCCCTTCTTACAGATCTGAGTTTGCTGAGGGTACTTCAGGAGTCATTGTGGGGTAGGGACTGCCAGTGTGGTGGCCATGGAGCCCAACTTTGCCTTCAACCCTGATCCATTCTATTGCCTTTGCTGCACTTCAGTATCAGCCTGCCTTATGAAACATAGGGTCCATCCACTTCTTAACATGTTTGAAAGCCACCAAGCTTACCCTGACATGAAATCACTTTGTGATTTCACAAAGTGCTTCCCAATTCATGTTCTCATTCTGATAGCCACAGTGACTCTGAAAGGTAGATGCCGATCAATATTATAAATTTTGATTTTACAGATGAGCGAACTGAGGCTCTGACAGGATTAAGATATGGTTGTTAACTCTCCTACGCCAGGCCTTTTTCCTTAATAAGCTAATTTCATCCTGCATTCAAAACGCCAAACATTCTGGGTTGGGGACATAGTTTCTTTTAAATACAACTGGAATGTTTTTTGGAGTTACTACAATTTTCAGATACACAGGGTAATACTCAGGGATAAACATTCTTATGATTCTCTGATTTTGTGTGGGTCTTCATTAACTCAGGCTGCCATAACAAAATTTACAGACTGGATGGCATAAACAAGAGGAATGTATTTCTCACAATTCTGGAGGCTGGGAAGTCTGAGATTACGGTGCCAGCAGGATCAGGTTCTGGTGAGGGCCATCTTCCTGGCTTGCAGATGGCTGCCTTCCTGCTGTGCCCCCACAAGGTGGAGAGAGCGAGCCAGCAAGCTCTTTGGGGTCTCTTCTAATAAGGGCACTAAGCCTAATTTAAACCTAATTAGCTCCCAAAAACCTCATCTCCAGATGCTGTTTTATTTGTGGTTAGGGCTTCAACACAGGAATTTTGGGGGGATAAAATTCAGCCCATAGCAGTGTGATTTATTAAATGTGGGAGTAAAGCCTATTTTTAAAAATAACTATATTATGAAATATCTTTTAAGAGATCATTCCCATTTTAATTAATTTAAAAATTATTTGATATGTTTTGTTTTTTGTCAGTAAAAATAAACATAATGTTAGAGCTAAAAGACACGGTGATCCAAGGATGCTCATGGAATATGGCTCCACCACAGCTGGGGCTCCTGGTATCTCAAAGGGAAAGACAGCTGTGGTCGCACTAGACTCCTCTGCCCACAAACCTCTAAGAGCTCTGCCACTTCTCCAATGAAGTGAAAGTGATGTTAGTATAATTATGTTGGTGCAAAAGTAATTGTGTTTTTTTGCCATTAATACATTTTGATAGTCCCCCTGACTCATCTCCACATATTCTAACTCTGGGCTTTTGCAGATGTTATTGCCTCAGGGAGGGAGGAACACTGTGATGGTTAATTTTATGTGTCAATTTGGTTAGGCCTTTGTATCCAGATATTTGGTCAAATGCCAGGCTAGATGTTGCTGGGAAGGTGTTTTTTAGGTGAGATGAACACTTAAATCAGTATACTGAGTAAATCAGATTACCCTCCACAATGTGCCTGGGCCTTACACAGTCAGTTGAAGACCTTAAGAGAAAAATTACTGCTGTTCCCCAAGGAAGATGAAATTCTGAATCCAGCCTGCTTTTGGACTCGAGCTACAGTATCAACTCTTCCCTGGATCTCCAGCCTGCTGGCCCACCCTGCAGATTTTAGACTTAACTAGCCTCCACAATTTTGTGAAGCAATTTCTTAAAAAAAATTTTTATAGGTAATACATACCCTGTTGGTTCTGTTTCTCCAGAGAACCCTAATACAAACACCTTCCTGTCATCTCTACCTGTCAAAGCTTCTTTTCTTTTTTGAAATAACATTTTCTTTTGTAGTTATATTAGTTATACATGATTATTCCTAAATATTAAAAAAATATAGTAAAGAATAAAGAAAATTAAAACTACTTAATTTCATCACAGAGCTTTATGTCCTTTCTTTTTATAAAAATAGATTTATTAAAAAGTGGAGGTTCCCATTCCAGCAGGGGTAGCTAAAAATAAATAAAAAATTTAAAAAGCTGAAGTTGGCTTAAACATGTGTGCATGTGTATATGTGTGTATTCTACCATGTATACTTTAAATGCATGAGCATTTTTTATGCCATTGAATATTAATGTAAACCATGATGTTTAATGGTTACCCATTTTTCTTTTTTTCTTTCTTCTCTTTCTTCTTCT
>NW_012114821.1:14315805-14372337 GCF_000951035.1 Colobus angolensis palliatus | reverse complement strand
GGACTCCTGACCTCAGGTGATCTGCCTGCATTGGACTCCCAAAGTGCTGGGATTACAGGTGTGAGCCACTGCACCCAGTCATTACCAATTTTTCTATTTTTTTACATATGCCAGAATTCATATAATCATTTCCATACCTTTGAACATTTATGGCATCAGATGGTGCTGTGATTTGAATATGTCTCACAAATTTCATGTATTAGAAAGTCTCCAAGTGGCAGTATTGAAAATAGTTCACAGAATAATGGATTCATGGGTTAATGGATTAGTGGGTTATCACGGCAGTAGAACTAGTGGCTTAATAAGGAGAGGAAGAGGCTTGAGCCAGCACATTAGCTCACTCAACCCCTCATCATAAGATACCCTGTGCCCCCTTGCGATTTCACAGCAAGTCTCCACAAGCAAGAAGTCTCTCACCAGATGTGGTCCCTCAGCCTTGGACTTCTCAGCCTCTAGAACTATAAGAAATAAATTCTTTTTCTTTATACATAATCTGTTTCAAATATTCTGTCAGTAAGCAACAGAAAATGGGCTAATAAACATGAACATGACTGAGAGCCTTTGCTGTGTCACTTACAAGCTTGTGTCATTGGGCAGAAGATGTTTTTATTCTACCAGAGCTTGAGTTTCATTTGGAAGTTGTTCTTCACAGGGTGTTGGTATTTGTGAAGTAATTCAGGTAGATGATTTAGTATGGTGCCTGGCACATGGCAAACATTCTATCAATATTAGTTTATCAACAATTATTTCTAGATATATTCAATTTTCATTACTACAAATAATTTCGCAAAAAATAAAAATTGCTGTCCATGTACTGAACATCACTCTAATTGAAGAAGGCTTATGAATACTGAATTTAATGGCATTTTGGAACAGAGTGAGACAAGGGACTTTTGGGGGAAATCAAGAAACAGAAAGAGAGAGAGAGAAAAGAAAAGAGGGAGAAGAAGTGAGGAAGAGAAGAAAGGAATAGAACAAAAGAGAAAACAATAAAATGTAAGAAAGAGAGAAATAAAAAGGAAGGGAGGCTGGGAAGCAGGTTTAGCCACTCTTGCCTTCAGTGAAAACAATATAATTTCTGTTTTTCATTTCTTGTCCTGCCATATTACTTGGCAGGGTGACCCTGCCACAAGGATTAATACCTTTGCTCTAATTAACTGTTGGGGACAAGCCTGTTACTACTTGGCATTCTGCTGTCATTCCTATGACTTTTTTAGCAATTGCACTGAAAAGACCAAGCTCTGCAATTTTCATTAAGATTAATCAAGAACAACTTTCGTAGATCATTAATAAACATTGCATATGACAGAGCCCAGTGTCAGCCCTGGCATCTTCCCAATGATCAGGACTCCCCAGAATAGACACAGGATACATGAAGAGGACTACAGGCGCATGCCACCACACCTGGCTAACTTTTTTTTTTTTGTATTTTTAGTAGAGACGGGGTTTCACCGTGTTTTGGGGGTTCACCAGGCTCTACCTGGAGCCACTTTTCAATCTATGTAATAGAAACTATGATATAAGCCTATTTTAATTAATTTAATTTTATGAACAGGCATGCATGAGATGATATTAAGTGTTTCATTGGAAATAAAATTACATTCAATCTCTTTTTTGCCATTCATCTAGCTAATATCATGTTTCTAAAATTAACTATTTTTGGTCGATTGAATTTACTATGAGGCTCTTTTGATTAGGGCTTATTATCTTGTTATTCTCAGATGTTTATTGACTGACATTTTCCTCTTTCAATATCAGTTCTGCTAAAGTATTAGGAATGTACCAATGTATGTAGGATCTCCTAAACTATATGTTGATCCTTTGGGTATTGATGGCAAATTTTAGGCATCAGAAGCAATCGTGTAAATCTGGAGCTGGGAGGTGGGCTACCATGGTGACTAAGATAGATGGCTTTGAAGTCAGATGATTCCAGAATTGGTGCCCTTGTGCTGCCACTGACTAGTCGTGTGATCTAGATAGAGGTAATTATACAACCTCTGTTAGCTTGTATAGCAGAGGCACCTGACAGTCTTAACTGAAGCATACCCTGAGGGTGACCCTATGGTCTAAGAAGAGCATTAGTTTGGAGTTCCAAGCTAAGGAATCTGAGAGTGGCCAACATGGAGATCCACCGCTTACTCATGAAGAACAGCCAAACCTCTGGCTCATTTCCCTGGCACACAGGCTGTAAGGGGACTGAGGCCCTTTGCTTTGGATGAAATGGGGGTTGCTAGGTAGAGAGTACTAAGTAAAAATGCTGTATAAACAGCGTGCTTTTTACAAATGGCAGTTGTCTTTTTGTGCAGGGTGCCACCACTGGACCACCCCATATGTAATTTACCCCAATAAACCCTATGTCTCATTTGCTGTCTATAGGTCTCATCTTCAGCCTGAGACACAGTACCATCCCTGCTGGAGGCAATAGGGGTCCAGCACTACATAGCTCCAATTTTCTCATTGGTAAAGTAGGAGCCAACTTTCAGATCTTCCATTAGTTAGGACAAACCCATCTAGCTATATTGTTTGTTGTTTGCATCCATTCTCATTGTTGCTCTAAACTAGTCTGATTTGTCCATGCTGCTGACATACTTAGTTCTTCAGTAACTGGCCTATCACCCCTGCCTATCTTCTAGAATTTTTATGAGGACTTAATGAGCCAAAGCATGCAAGACATGTATCTCAGTATTTGGGATATAGTGAGTGTTTAAGAAACTCAAGTGGCCAGGCACGGTGGCTAATGCCTGTAATCCCAGCACTTTGGGAGGCTGAAGCAGGTGGATCACAAGTTCAGGAGATCAAAACACGGTGAAACCCCGTCTCTACTAAAAATACAAAAAAAAAAAAAAAAAGTTAGCCAGGTGTGGTGGCATGTGCCTGTAGTCCCAGCTAATGGGGAGGCTGAGGCAGAATTGCTTGAATTCGGGAGGTGGGGGTTGCAGTGAGCCGAGATCACGCCACTACACTCCAGCCTGGGTGAACAGAGAGACTCTGTCTCAAAAACAAAACAACAACAACAACAAAACCAAACCAAAACAAAAAGAAATTTAAGCTGCTATCATTATTTTATGAGCATAGAATAGAAGCCATGGTAAAACAATAGGTTTCTGTAACTCAACTGCATCAAATTTTCCAGTATCCAAACTCAGCCTCCCTTGCAAGATTCTATTAAAAATATTTCCATAGTGATAATATGCATGCTACCTATTTGAGTTTTCCTATTTGAAGTTGGTATCTTATTATCCTCATTTTGCAGAAGAGGCCATGGAGGCTATAAGTTAAGTCACCCACCCATCATTACAGACCTAATTACAGGAAGAGGCAGGAAACAGGCTAGGTCTGTTGCTGCCTGTCAAGGGCTCCTCAACCCATCCCATTCACTCAGCGTATTTTCTATGTCACCTTACAGTACAACAGGCACTCTTTCAGGGAACCTTTGTCACGATCACATCCAGCAATGAATTATAATTTTAATAAAATGGAATCCTGACTGAAATTCTTGGAGTAGTCAATTGAAAAATAAATTTAATGTCATGATAAATGTTTAATTAAAATTTGTATGTCACATATTGTCTGTTGGGTGACTCTTGGAACTCAGCTTTGATGTGTTATCATCCCTTCCTTTCTATTTCACAGCTGCTGCTCTATTTCAGGTCCTTACTTCTCTCCCCTGGATTAGTATGAGAATATCCCCAAACCAGTTTCCTTCCCCTTGGCCTCTGCTTCCTCCATTCCAGTGTCAATGGGAGAGAGAGTTATCCCTTTCCACAGTCGTCTTCCTGACATCCAGATCTGACCATGTCACTTCCCTACTTTAAGAGTCAGTGACTTTTCATTGCTTGAGGGATAAAGCCCCAGCATATCTTACCCTAACCCTATTGTTTTAATTTAGAATTGTGGTAATTACCAAGGTCAGCTTCAACACTTAACACACACACATGCACACACATACAAACATGTATAAGTACATATATACCACACATGTACATACATTTATACACACATGCATACACATGTACACATATACACTCATGCACACATACATGTGGCTTTTGCCATTCTTAATAGCTAGCATGACTCATTGTTCAAGCCTTTGTTTCCAGGAAAAAAAATACACTTTGGTTCTTGGTTAAAAAGGCTACTGTGCAAACAGCTCAGTAAAAGGCAAATGACAGGAAAAAAGCTTCCCTTCATACTTGTACTTTTGATTGTCTTGACTCTTGCCCACTTTGCATTTAAAAAAAATATTTTTTATTTTTTTTTGTACATTGACAGATAAAATTGTATATATTCATTGCATACAACATGAAGATTTGAAGCATATATACATTGCGGAATGACTCAATCTAGCTAATTAACACATGTATTACCTCACAGTTATCATTTTTATGGGGAGAACACATGACATCCAATCTCTTAACATTTTTCAAGAATAAAATATATTGTCAGCTATAGTCACCAAGCTATGTAATAGGTCTTTTGAATTTATTTCTCCTATCTAATTGAAATTTTGTATCTTTTGATTAACGTCTCCTCAACCACACTCCAACCACCCCTAGCCCCTGATAATCACCATCTCTACTTCTATGGGATAGCTTTTATAGCTTCCACATAGGAGTGAGATCATGAAGTATTTATCTATCTGTGCTTAGCTTATTTCTCTTAACATAATGTCCAAGTTCATCTATTTTATTGAAAATGCCAGAATTTCCTTCTTTATGGTGTGATAGTATTCCATTACATATATATACACCACATTTTTCTTTATCCATTCATCCATCGATGGGCATTCAGGTTGATTACATATCTTGGCTATGGTAAATAATGCTGCAATAAACATGGGAGTACAGACGTTTCTTCAACATACAGATTTCATTTCCTTTGGATAATTACTCAGTAGTGGAATTATTAGATCATATGGTAGTTCTAATTTTTAAGCTTCTGAAGAACTGCCACTGTTTTAAATAATGACTGTATTAATCTACATTTGCACCAGTAGTGTTTAAAGTTTTCTTTCCACCACCTCCTGGCCAATACTTGCTATCTCTTGACTTTTTGATAGCAGCTATTCTAATAGGTATGAGGTGATATCTCATTGTGGGTTTTATTTGCATTTCCCTGATGATTAGTGATGTTTAACTTTTTAAAAAATATAGCCATTGGCTTGTATGTCTTCTTTTGAGAAATGTGTATTCAGGTCCTTTGTCCATTTTAAAATCAGGTTATTGATTTTCTTGCTATTGAGTTGTGGGAATTTCTTAGATATTTTGGACTTTTAACATTTTATCAGGAGTATAGTTTATAAGTATTTTTTCCCATTCTGTAGATTATGTTCACTATCTTAATTGTTTCATTATGCAGAAGCTTTTTAGTTTGATGTAATCCCATTTGTCTATTTCTGCTTTTTTTTCGCAGCTCTTGTAAATAAAATCTTGGCCTTTTTTTTTTTCCAGATAGTTTGCTGTTAATATATAGAAATGCCACTTAGTTTTGTATGTTGATTTTATATCCTGCAACTTTACTAAATTTGTTTAATTCTAACCTTTTTTTTTTTTTTTGGTGGAGTCTTTAGGGTTTTCTCTATATAAAATCATGACATCTGCAAAGAGAGACAATTTAACTTGTTCCTTTCCAACTTAGATGCCTTTTAATTCTTTCTCTTGTTTAACTGCTCTAGCTAGGACCTCCCATACCTATGTTGAATAGAAGTGGCAAGAGTGGACATCCTTGTCTTTTTTCAGATCTTAGAGGAAAATATTGCAACTTTGTATTGTTTAAAAATTTTGTTTCAGTGACAGGGCTGTTGCCTAGGCTGGCGTGCAGTGGCACGATCATAACTCACTGCAGCCTCAAACTCCTGGTCTCAAGGGCTCCTCCCACCTCAGCCCTCTGAGTAGTTAGGGGATTACAAGTGCCACTATGTCCAGCTCGGGGGAGGTCAATTTGAAGAACTAAAGCAGTCCCCTGTGGCTGCCAAAGAGAATACAGTGGGGCTAACACAGCAACCTCAAATTCCTAGGCTCAAGTGATCTTCCCTCCTCAGCCTCCCAAGTAGCTAGGACTACAGGCATGTGCAACCACACCCATATAATTTTTAAATATTTTGTGGAAATGAGGTCCTTCTATTATTGCTCAGGTATCAGACTAGTCTCATACTCCTGACCTCAAGCTATCCTCCCACCTTGTTGGCCTCACAATATGCTGGGATTATAGGTGCGAGCTGCCGCACTTGGCCTAAATTTTTCTTATTGAGTATGATATTAGCCCTGGGTTTGTTATATACATGGCCTTTATTATTTTTAGGTACATTCTTTCTATACCTAACTTATTGAGAATTTTCATCATGAAAGGCTATTGAATTTTGTGAAATGCTTTTTCTGCATCTATTGAAATGATCATGTGGTTTTGCCCTTTATTCTGCCATTGTGGTGATCACATTTATTGATCTATGTATGTTGAACCATCCATGCATCCTGGGATGAATCCTACTTGAACATGGTGAATGATCCCTTTAATGTGCTATTGAACTTGGTTTTCTAGAATTTTATTGCATATTTTTGTTCATCAGGAATAAAATCAGGAATATTTTTGTAATTAATCAGGAATATTCTGTAATTTTCTTTTTTGTAGTGTCTTTGTCTGGCTTTGGTTTCTGGATGATACCAGCCTCATAAAATGAGTGTGGAAATATTTTTTCCTCTTCAATTTTTTGGAAGAGTTTGAAAAGAATTGATATTCTTGTTTAAATTTTGTAGAATTCACAGTGAAACCATCAGGTCCTGGGCCTTTTTTAGATGAGAGACTTTATATTACTGATTCAATCTCCTTACTTGCTGTGGGCCTATTAAGATTTTCTATTTCTTCATAATTCAGTTCTGGTAGATTGTATGCATCAAACGAATTTATTCATTTTATTTTATTTGTTTTTTCTTATTTAGTCCAGTGATAAGTCTTTCAATTTTATCGTTTCAAAAACATTCAACTCTTGGTTTTGTTTATTTTTTCTATTTTTTTTTCTACTCTTTATCTATTTCTGTCCTGATTTTTATTATTTTCTTTCTTCTACTAACTTCGGACTTAGTTTGTTCTTGTTTTTCTAGTCCCTTGAGGTGCAATGTTAGGTTGCTTTTTTGAGATCCTCTTTTATGATGCAAGTGTTTATTACTGTAAACTTCCCTTATATAACTGCCTTTGCTGTATCCCATAAGTTTGTTATGTTGTTTTCCAATTTTGTCTCAAGAAATTTAAAAATTTTCCTTTAGGTCCCTTCATTGACCCATTGGTTGTCCAGGAGCATGTTGTTCAATTTCAATGTATTTGTGAATTTTGTGAAGTTCCTCCTGTTATTCATTTCTAGTTTTATACCCTTGTGGTCAGAAAAGATACTTTATATGATTTGAATCTGCTTAAATTTGTCAAGATTTGTTTTATGTCCTAACATATGAGCTATCCTGGATAATCTTTCATGTGCAGTTGAGAATAATGTATATTCTGCAGCTACTGAATGAAATGTTCCATATGTGTCTATTAGGTCCACTTATTTGAGAGCATAGTGTAAGTCTGATGTTTCTTTATTGATTTCCTGTATGGATAATCTGTGTACTGCTGAAACTGGGATGTTGAAGTCTTCTACTATAATTACATTATGGTATTACCTTTCCCTTCATATCTGTTAATATTTGCCTTGTATTTTTAGGTGCTTTGATGTTGGGTGCAGATATATTCACAATTGTTATATTCATTTGCTGGATCATCCCTTTATCATTATGTAATGACCTTCTTTGTTCACTTTCATAGTTATTAATGCAAAGTCTGTTTTATCTTGCATAAGTATAGGTATTCCTGTACTCTTTTAAAAGTTTTTTATTTGCATGTAATACCTTTTCTATCCTTCACTTTCAATCTATGTGTGTCCTTGCAGGTAAAGTGAACCTTTGTAAGCAGCATATAACTGAGTCTTGTTTTTCATTCATTCAGGCACCCTGCGGTTTTTGATTCTAGAATTTAATGCATTTATATTACAGGTAGAGACTTACTACTGCCATCTTGTTAATTGTTTCTAGTTGTTTTGTAGATCTTTTGTTACTTTCTTCCTCTCCTTTTGTCTTCCTCTGAGGTTAAGTGATTTTCACTGTTGTTATATTTGAATTCCTTGCTTTTTTTTTTCTTTTGAGACAGACTTTCACTCTGTCACCCAGGTTGGAGTGCAGTGGCGGGATCTCGGTTCACTGCAAGCTCTGACTCCCAAGTTCATGCCGTTCTCCTGCCTCAGCCTCCTGAGTAGCTGGGACTACAGGCGCCCGCCACCATTCCTGGCTAAGGTTTTGTATTTTTAGTAGAGACGGGGTTTCCCCATGTCAGCCAGGATGGTCTCAATCTCCTGACCTCGTGATCCGCCCACCTCAGCCTCCCAAAGTGCTGGGATTACAGGCGTCAGTCACTGTGCCTGACCCCTTGCTTCTATTTTTTGTGTATTTACTATAGGTTTTTGCTTTGTGGTTACCATGAGGCTTACAAAAACATCTCTCATTTATAACAGGTTATTTTAAGCTGATGGCAACTTAATTTTGATCACACACACCCTACTGTATATTTTTAATCCACTTTGTCCAGCATTTTATATTTTTATGTCAATATTTACATTTTAACATTGTATATTTCTTAACAAATTAGCATGGCTATTATTTGTAGTAGTTTTGCTTTTTATCCTACATTACGAAGATATAAGTAATTTACATCTTTTTCCAAATTTGAAAAGTTTTCTGCTACTATTTTTTAAAACAAGTTTTCTACCCTTTTATCTTTCTGTTCTTCTTCTAAAACCCGCAGGACTTGAATATTTGCTCTTTTGGAGTTGTCCCATAAATCCTGTATTACTATAGTATTCGAGTATTCTGAATTTTACTTTGTACTTATTTTTACCAGTGAGTTCTACACTTTCAAATGTTTTTATTATACTCATTAGCATCCTTTTCTTTCAGCTAGAACTTCCTTTAACATTTCTTATAAGGCAAGTCTGGTGGATGAATTCCCTCAGCTTTTGCTTGTGTGGGAAAGTCTTTATTTCCCTTCATTTTTAAAGGACAGTTTTGCTAGGTATAGTATTTTTGGCTGGCAGGTTTTTCATTTCCCTTCAGCACTTTGAATATATCTCCCACTTTCTCCTAGCCTGTAAGGTTTCTGCTGAGGAGTCTGATGTTAACCGTATTGGGACTCCTATACATGGTATTTGCTTCTTTTTGTTGTTGTTGCTTTCAGGATCTTCTTTTTGTCTTTGATTTTAACAGTTTGATTATTATGTTTCTTTGACTATTCTTATTTGGGTTGAATCTGACTGAAGATCTTTGACCTTCATGTACCTGGATATTTACATCTTTTTCCAAGTTTGGAATGTTTCCTGCTACTATTTGTTTAAATAAACTTTCTACCCCTTTATCTTTCTGTTCTCCTTCTAAAACCCCCATGACTTGAATATTTGCTCTTCTGATGTCCCATAAATCCTGTAAGCTTTCTTTATACTCCTTTATTCTTTTTTCTTGTTTGACTGTATATTTACAAGTAACCTGTGTTGGTGTTTATAATTTCTTTCTTATGCCTGAGAAATTCTGCTGTTGGTGTTCTCTATTGCAGTTTTCATTTTGGTTATAATATTTTTTGGCTCTATGCTTCTTTTTAAAAATTATCTTCAATCTCTCCATTAAGTTTCTTGTTCTGGTCACTTATTATTTTCCTCATTTTATTATTTTTTTGCATTTTCCTTATGTTTGCTGGGATTCCTTAAAATAGTTATTTTGAAATATTTGGCAGGCAGTTCACACATCTTGATTTCTTTAGGTTCAGTCACTGGCACCTTATTTTGTCTCTTAATGATGTCATGTTTCCCTGATGATTTTTGACCCTCATCATTGTGCCTCAATCCCTGCTCAGTTGAATAAGTAAGTTCCTTATTATAGTCTTCACAGACTGAATTTTCCTGGGAAAGCACTATGGCAGGTGTGGTGCTGTAGCATTCCAGAAGCCCGGGGCAGCTGCAGCCAGAGTGACATTGCTAGAAACATGGTACCTACTACATGGGTATTACTTCTGGGTGGGCCAGAAGCCTGGGACCACTGAGGCTTGCCAATTGCTAAGGGATGTCCAGAGGCCAGGTCCACTAATGTTAACCTAATAGTGGTGTGTGCCTGAGATCGGGTTGGCCAAGCAAGCCTGTAGCCTCGAGCTGTGTGTTCCTACCTGCCATCAGGGCATGTGGAGAGGCTTAGTCTGTGGGTACCAGCCTGGTATATGGTACCATGAGGGTCTGCCTAGTGCTGGGTTTTACTGTGGCAGGCCTGGTGTTGGGGTCCAAGGAAAAGTCCTATGCCCACTTCCTTCTTTTCTCCCCAAGTGGATGGTATACTTTTCTGCACTCTGCTGCTTGGGATGGGGGAAGGATGATATGTGTAATGTAATATAAATTTGTCCTGCCTACTCCCTTTAATGTGCCTTTTCTTATTATTGTGCTACAGCTGAATATTATGACATCTCACCTGATTTCCTTAGCTCTTTTGAAGCTATTTTCACATATGAATACTTGCTCAAATTGATGTTTCTGTTAGAGAATAATCACAGGAGAGTCCTATTTCACTAACTGGCTTTACTACTCCTCACCCACTTTGAAACCTGCCAATGCTCTAACTAGCAGTAGACAACCCTGGCCTTTCCTGATATTGGCACCCTCTCCTCACATGTCTGTGGTTGTAGAGGATTTCTATCACATGTTTGGATTGATCAGTGAGCAACAGACTAGGGTCATTTTGAGTATTGGTTTGCCATTTGCACAAAAATTATATATCTCACCTAAACAAGAAAACTATTGGAGTTGTTAGATATAGTGACTAAAAATCCAAATGCCATCTTACCATCAGAACACTGGCCCCTTGTTATCTTTCTGCACTCTGGGGATTGATGGTATCCTAACTTTGAGAAAATGTCAGAACTAGAGACAAGGAGAGCTGCTGAAAGGGGAGGACAAAACTTCAAACAGGGGTCCATTTCTGACAGCATATAAAGAGGGTGAACATGAAATCTGGGGACACCAGTCAATACATGGTTTATTAACCTAACGTTATGATATATGCAGTATATTATGAACTTTTCCAGTCTTTATAGCTTCTCTCAAGTTTACAAATTGGAACAAACAACTTTGCAGCTGAATAAAAAATTCCATCTTGTGTAAACAGTAATTGGTTAAGACTATTAACTTTTTGATAAAGCTATGTAACTGGCACTTCCTTCTAAACACATTAAGGTGCAAATATTGTTCACCAGCCATTCCTCAGAGTGAAATATTTGACAGTAAGATTGGAAACTATAGAAGTCTGAGCCAATTGCAACCAAGGTTTGCCTAATTCCAGGGTTCCTATTAATTCCTTTTTAGCATGCTTTCTTGCTAACTAGAATAGTTAATACTGGACCTCATGTTACTTAGATTAGAATCAAAGAGTTGTTTGGATATTAATAGATTTTGATTCATACAGTTTGAAAAAGACTTTGAATCATTTCTCACTGTTCAATTTCAAAACTCCAGAAAGGAGATCTTAAATTCAATAAAATGATCAGGAAGAATAAGGTCCTCTCCAGAAAGAGAAATAATAATGCTCTAAGTACCTTAAAGTATTGGATTATAGATGTTCATTTATTTTCCAATGTTATCTCTGTAACGTATCTTTTACTTAAGGCTAAGACACAAACCCTTATGGCAAGTCTGTAGAAAGTTTTGCTACTTAAACTCTGATGTTTTTGTGGCTATAAATCACAGATTTTCAGAACTGGTGGAGACTTCAAAGTTGTCTGACCCAATTTTCTTATTTTGTAGGCAATAAATTTAATTGTTCCCCTAAACGACACCCATGCACAAAGACCTCCATGTGACATGTTTATCACTGTATTTCTAGGGCTTAGTCCAGTTCCTGACACATAGTGGAGCTCCATAAACCTTTGTTGATGGATTTACAGATTGACAGAATAAGGCTCACACACCTAATTAGTTGTAGAGATCTCTGATCTTCTGAGTATCAGTCTATATTAGTCTGTTCTTGCATTGCTATAAAGAACTACCTGAGACTGGGTAATTTATAAAGAAAAGAGGTTTAATTGACATGTAGTTCCACAGGCTGTACAGGAAGCATGACTGTGGAGGCCACAGGAAACTTACAATCATGGCAGAAGGTAAAGGGGAAGCAGGCACATCTTACGTAACAGAGAAGGAGGAAGAGAGCAAAGACACACTTATAAACAACCAGATCTCACGAGAACTCACTCACTATCATGACAACAGCAATGGGGAAATCCACCCCCATGATCCAATCACCTCCCATCAGGCCCCTCCTCCAATACGGAGGATTACAATTTGACATGAGATTTGGGTAGAAACACAAATCCAAACCATATTGTGATCCATTGTCCCCCTTTACACCAGCTAAAATATTATTACAATTCATCCTAGTTTTCAGGGAAAAACTCTCAAACGTTCAAATTTGCAGTTAAAAAACATCTGCAGCCTTTTCCATTAACCAACACCTGAACAAAAGGGAATTCTGTGTTGGAACCCATAGATTCTTCTCTCCATAGTTCCTAAAGTGGAGTACTTCTGTATCTCTACAGAAGACAGGGAGATAGTAGAAAGGACATCTTGGGTCTCTTTATCTACCTACCTACTTGGTATTAGGGATAGTAAAGGGTTTGGTTTCCATCATACACTTCATAGAAAAGTACCATAAATTCTCTTCCCACTTGTGCATCTCCTGATT
Organism: Colobus angolensis palliatus; assembly: GCF_000951035.1. Lineage (NCBI taxonomy): Eukaryota > Metazoa > Chordata > Mammalia > Primates > Cercopithecidae > Colobus > Colobus angolensis. Next base: position 14,359,549 of record NW_012114821.1, on the reverse strand, counting down.
CCATTGTTTTGGCTTTATAGGAGACTTTCAGATAAATCCCTTAAATGAGGCGTAAGGCCTCTGAAATTGCTACTCAAAATTTTTTCTTTCCATGGGGACCAATGACATAAGAAGACTGTGACAACTGGATATTTTTCTTGAGATATGATAAAGCTCTACATGTGCCTTTCCAGAGGTAGGCTGCTGTCACTATGGACACATGCCTTCTGCTGACAGAAAGGTACTAAAAAGATTTTGGAAATTCTTAGTCTCTTTGCCCTTTGCTGGAATGGTAATCCAGCAGTCTTCAAAGAGGCTTGGATGCAGGCAGAATTACTCTGGATCCACTTTGATCACCAAGCTGGCCAGGCCAGCCTAATGTAGTCTGGGGCGGTGGCCTAATGTAGGGCAGGAAAACTTGACCAGATAATGCTTAAAATTCTATTAGGGATGGCGTAAAGGGAGAAAGAAGGTCTTTAGAGTGCTTTTGTCTCCTGCTTCTCAGATTCCTTCTCTTCTGAAAGAATAAAAATATGATGATACCCAGACAAGGAAAGAATCCCAAATTTTGACCTTAAGACACCCAGAACCATGGCTTCTGGGTCCCGCCTCATAGTCCACCTCCCTGTGCCTGGTCTTGTGAGTTCCTGCTGCTCCCTTTTGCAAGACAATGTGCTATAGCAACTGCACACCCTATTCAACTGTTTGTAGTAAACAGCAAAGGCCCTTCAGTTTACAAACAGCACTCCACTTGAAGACTGTTGAGTGACCATCTTTACTACATAGCTTTCATTTAGAGACCGTACCCTTATTGTCCACTGCCTTCTTTCAACAAAACGTGGTTTTTCCTCATGGTAGCTTCCGGGAGAATATGATGTCTCCTAGTTCGTTTCCTTTGTGAAAACTGGGTTGTCTGTGGAAATATCTTTTACTGCAGGTGGGAAAACTTCATGTGAAAAGTTCAAATCTGTGAAGTTGCATTTTGAGAAACCCTCTATTATACTGATTTTTCCAAGGTATGTTCTAATTCCACCTTTAAAATCTCTCTAAAGGCAGTGGTTTTCAAGGTTGGCTGTACCTTTGTCTCATGGGAGAAGCTTACAAACAGCCCATGGTCTTCCCTAGATCAATTAAGTCTGAGTTTTTGAGGATGTTAGTCACCCAAGCACTGACGTGTGTGTGTGTGTGTGTGTGTGTGTGTATTTCTGCCTATGCATCCTCTTGTTACTGCTTTTGCTGTGGCTTTGTGGAGACATGACACTTAGAGGCTCTGCAACCAGTTTGGACCCCAGGAGGAGTGCTGACAATACTAAGATTCTGTCTGAAAGCCACACACAGCCTAATTCCAGAGTCCTCAACCCCAATAATTCCTTCCTCCTTGATCCATCATCTATTTGTCAGATATGCTGAACAAAACCAAAAGCACTTAGCACACATCCATGAAGCCAAGCCTGGTGGAAGTCTTCGTGATTTCCTATTGGCCATAGGACAATGTGCAACTCCTTAACATGACTGAGAAGGTCATATGGGCTCTGGCTGCTGCCAGCCTACAGTCCATCTGTCACCACTCTTCCCACCCCAGGCTTCACAGTAGCCATTGCAGCACATCCTGGTTTCTGTACACGTCCATCCTCTCTTGAAAACTCTCCTCTCCACCTCCAGGATCCTGTCAATGTCTACCCACCTTTCAGTCAACAGCTTAGACATTTCTATTCCAGAAAGCCTTCCCCAACATCCCACATTGTATTAACTTCCTCCTCTATTTTTCCCAAGCATTTGGATTTGATTTATCACGAAGCTTAGTGTTCTGCATTGAAATTTTCTATTCATTCATTCATCTCTCCCTCTGCGTTGTAACATCCCTGAAGGTAAGGACTATGCTCATCTTGTTCCTTGCTGCATCTCCACAAGGGCATTTGTAATGCAAACTTGTAGCACAAATAATTAAAAGTGAGGTAAACTCAGAAAACAATGACGCTAACAGGTTCATTGGTTTATACGGGAGAGCTAAGGGGCACACGGTTTTTGTGAAATAAGTCAAAGGGTTCTGCCTTTCACCATACATATGATTTACCACAAAGGGTAGATGGAGTGGCGTGTGATCATGCACATTGAAGACCCAGGTAACATGGAGGGGATCACAAATTACCTGATGGTTTTGATCATGCTGAGACCCATTTCAACACAGCAGTGGGCATGGTCCTGGCGGGGCTCAGGAAGTCCAGACACGCAGTAGTAGCAGTCCCCCAGAATTTTAATACGAAGGCAGTGATGTTCCTGGAAGGAACAGGATAAGAGGGAAGGGTCTATGTCAGCAGAAGGATCAGTTCTTCAGAAAGATTGAGAAAGTGGCAGGACTAGGTGGTCTGCAATCTGGGGTAAGGAGCACCTACCTTTGAAATACACTTCTAACTATCTTTCTAAAATATTTGAGGTGTAACCTAAATGGGGGTTTGAAGGACCCAGAGGTGGAGTGGAATCATAAAAAAATTGGATTTTGAGCTCAAAAGCTACATGGCTTGCTATCTACTAGCTCTATGGTCTGCACACCTATCACTTGGCCAGGCCTGACAGAGTGCTCATAGTATCTCCTACAAATTCAGCCCCAAGCAATGTCTCTCTTCTCAGAAGCAGCTGTGAATTAACAGCTTTCATCAGTCTTTAGCTTAATAGTAAGCACTTAAAAATGTACATCACTTAGGGATTCCTATTACTTCAACTTGATGAAGTTCCTTTCCAGCAAGGACATTGGCACTTTATGAAGAGGAACTGAGTCTTCTTATATATCCTTTTATTCATGTATTAATTTATATGCTTGTTCATTGAAAAAATTAAAAATCAACTGGATATCTATAATAAGGCAAACATTGGCCCTAACACAAAGATGACTAATAATAGCTCCTATTATGCTCTATAAATAAAACACAGTTAATCCTCACAACAACCCTCTAAGGTGGGTTGTTTTTACCTCCATTTCACAGGTGAGAAGTAGTTGTTAGTTTGGTGGATTTCCAGTCTTAAAGACACAACTCTTCCAAAATTTCAAAGAACAACAAGCATTAAGAAAATAATGCATGCTTTTATATTGGATAGGAAGCAGCTAGATGTTATAGGTTCTAGAAGAAAGAGAACTTAAGGTAGTATAGCATGGGGAGCCAAGAGCACTGGTTTAGGAGTCACGCTGCACAGGATCAAATCTCAGATACCCCCTCCGTGTTTTCTGTGAGTCTTTGGGTAAATTACCTAACCTCTGGGCTTCAGGTGCCTCATCTATAAAATGGGGATAATCATAGGGCCTGTCCCATTGTGTCACTGTGAGGGCCGAGTGAGATGATACAAGTGAAAGCTCAGTACAGGGCCTGGCAGATGGGGCGCTCAATTAATATTGCCTCTTTCTATGATGAAGACTTGGACTCCAGGCCTGGCTCCTTCACATATCTGTTTTTCATCATGGACAAGTGACGTTTCCTCTTGGTTTCCTTGGGCAGATTGTTGGCACTGAATGACCTCTGAGATGCCTTCTAGATCTGAAGTCCTAAAGGCTTATAGTTCTATGGCTGTGTAGGAAAAGCAGGGCCCCAGACCTGGAGAAGGGAAGTTATTGATAAAAAGTGCCCACTGAGAGACCAACAGTACTGTTGATGCCCTCCTGGTAGCAAGCTGTAAAGCACTGTGTTGGTTTCCCAATCTCACCAGGAGTTGGACATTATGTTTGGGTAATGGTAAATATACTATCCCAAGAAAAACAAAAATTAGACAGGGAAAAGAGAATCAGAACTGTCTCTGGTACTTCCCCGTCAGATTTCTGGAGCCTTGTCAACATTCCCAAATGGGCCCAGATGCAATCTTCAGAACTCTGACAGCATGTACAGCCATCCCAGGATTATTTTTAGGAGACCAGAGGTCCTGTCTACTGGCTGCTTCAATGCAGCTAATTTTGCAAGAGACAGGTGACAATGAGGTCTGATTGATCAAATAAAAGAAGCTTAAGGCCTTCAGTTATTTCTTCTAAGACCTTGAGAGTGTCATGATCAGAATGGAACTTAGAAAGTTTCTTGTTCATTGGTGCTAGCAATGCCCAAATTTGTGGAGTTGGTGGCACTGTTATGAAAAAAGAAACCAGAGGGTTCAGAGATGTTGTAGGGTACATTTTTTTGGCAAGAAAATATGAACAATCCATCAGCAAACACCAAAAACAGCAATCCAAATACTATCTACTATCCCCATCACTTATAAAAGCAAATATATTTTTAACACCACAACTAGTGGAAAGACATATCCTCAGAATAAAGGCAAGGTTTTCCTTTTACCTAAATAAATTTAACATTACGAAAACTCACTACATTGTTCTTATCATTCTTAAAATCTTATGCCCACAAGTTTAAAATTTCCAATTTGTGTGTACGAAGCAGAATTTGAGAACCGGTGTTCCAATATCTTATTCTGATTTTGCAGATCCGAGCACTGAGACTGGAAGGCAGGGATTGGTGACTTCATCTGCAAATGGTCTTTTGGGGCATTGGGTTGGTATGAGAGACTCATGTGAAAGAAAGCCTGGTGCCATCAAAACCAGATGCATGGATTGGCCTGTTGCCTGTTTGCTACAGGGAGGGATGAGGGAAAGGGGCATAACAAAAAATACTTTGGTTTAAGAATCTGACATCTGCATTCCAGGTAAATTTACCTGCTGTTTGACCTTGGATAAGACACTGAAGCCACTGTATGTGGGTTTCAATTCCTCATATGTGACAAGTGCCAAAATAATCTGTCTTGTCCTTAATACATAACAGAGTAAGCTTGGCCGTCACTTAACAATGACAATGACAACTGACACCCGGAAGTAGCCTTCTCAATGTTCAACATGCTGCTCCTTATCTTTTTTCGTTGAGCTTCACAATAAAACTCTGAACATGGCAGAGCAGGTAGTCACATCTGTTTTACAGATAGAAAAATCTCAGTGGAGAGAGGGAAGCTTCCTGTGCCACAGAGGAGCTAGCTAACAGTAACAACCTGGGCTGGCCGTCACCCTCACCAACTCTGAATCTGTGATCTTTCCCTGAAAACAGAGGTGAAAGCACTTTGGAAAAAATCTAAGTGGGGACAGGAGCTAATAGTCACTGAGCACGTACAATGTACCAGGCAATGTGTTAAATGCATTACACTTATCTCACTTAGTCTTCAGGACCACTTTCTGAGTTACGTGCCATTTTACAGATGGGAACAGCAGGCTTGAACAGCAGGCCACATGGCAAGTAAGAGGCAGAAGAAGAATTCAAACCCATGTTCGTCCGATTGTGGGGCTCTGTGCTCTCTCTTGTCAAAACCGCAGGAATTATGGCAAAGTCCAGAATGGTAGGTCTCCTGACAAAAGTGTATTTTAGAAGGAGATTGTGTAAAATAGTTTATTACTCTTCTGAGGCTGACATTGAATAACGATGTGATGATGTCCATGTCCAGGGTTTGTTGTTCTTCCAACAAAAGGTGGAGCTGGTAGCCTCCTTGAAACTCTTTGGATCCCAAATACATGGTTGTATATACACATATATATTATATAAAATTATTTTATATATAAAAATAAGATGTATGTAATATATATAATATATTAAAGGCCTGGATTCTTATCTGTCAAGGTCTGTCACTTTGCAGATACATTTTTCTGATCAAATACTATGAGCTGTCAGATGACTTGACAGTAATATCTGAATAACTTACTTGTACCAGAAACTACCTTGAAAAGTTCGCATAAAGGAAGCCAGACTGCTTTGGAAAAAAAGTATTCAAAAAGAAAAATAAAGTAGGGTGAGGATCTTCTTGAAAATTTTATTGAGTGGGCCTTATTGCAATGCTTTCTTCCTGTCTTGCTGACTTTGACATTATCAAAATCTTGGAAAATTCCCAAGAGTTTATGAAACTGCACATGCAGACAGTAGATAAATATTAGGAGATGAATGCACCAAATGATCAAAGATGGTTATATTGTTCACGGGGTAGAATTACAGGGATGTGTACTTTGCATTGTGTACATCTTTGATGTTTGAATTTTAATATAATGAACACGTGTAACTTTAATAAGCAGAAAAACTCAATAAAAATGAAAAAGAAAAGACTCTCAAAGCAAAAACATTAGTGCTATCAATGTACTTTTTTAAAAAGTTAGAAATCTCGGCCGGGCGCGGTGGCTCAAGCCTGTAATCCCAGCACTTTGGGAGGCCGAGACGGGTGGATCACGAGGTCAGGAGATCGAGACCATCCTGGCTATCACGGTGAAACCCCGTCTCTACTAAAAAAAAAAATACAAAAAACTAGCCGGGCGAGGTGGCGGGCGCCTGTAGTCCCAGCTACTCGGGAGGCTGAGGCAGGAGAATGGCCGAAACCCAGGAGGCGGAGCTTGCAGTGAGCTGAGATCTGGCCACTGCACTCCAGTCCGGGCGACAGAGCGAGACTCCCCAAAAAAAAAAAAAAAAAAAAAGTTAGAAATCCCAACAAATTTTATAGTATTTTATCTAATTGTAATCACATAAGTAGTACATGAATATATTGTCCTAGTAAAAATGAAACTGTAGATAAGGTTGAAGTCTCCTAGGATAGCCTCTTCTCGTCAAACACACAGCACCCTGGAAGCCTAGTCTTCTTGCCCTCTCAATGGAGGCTGCTATGCATTCACATGTGGTTTTTCCCTTGCCAGACTCTGAGCTTCTTGAGGGGAAGGACTGGTTTTGTCTTTTCAGAGTCTCGCACAGTACCTGACAAAATGCCTTTTCTCTTTCTCTGGGTCAGCAGAGTTTACTGTGACACCAGAAACAGACCTTAATCACATCTGCCAGTGGACTTTGGAAGGCCATTTTTGTTCATCTTGGCATCTTTGATAAAAAATTTCAGAACCATAATAGGAAACGGAATAGCTATGTGTAGCTGATACCAACCACCACTGATGCAACAATAAAAGGAAATAGTATACATGTTTTTCCCCAGTCCTCAGCCCTCCAGCTAAAACCAACCCTCCTATTAGGAGGATACTTCAGTTTCCACTTCCTCCTCTGCCCCTTTCAGTCTCCTAGCTAGTAGCTGTTCAGTAGCTGAAATGTATACTACGGTTGCTTGACAAGTCCCTGCCTGCCTTTCTAGCCTCATCTCCACTACTTCCTACCCTGCACTGTATCCTCCAGCAATCTCTTCTGGTTTCTTCACATATGCAGAGTAACATCTTTATGCTTGTTTTCTCCTCTGCATAAAATATCCTGCTCTGATTTCTTTGCCTTGCTAATTAGTGTACAAATTTTGTATAATAAAATCACCTTTTTGACAAATTCAAACTCATGTCTGTCTGACTGTGGGGCTCCATGCCCTCTCTCTACAATACTATAAAGAGTGATGGAAACAACCACCATCATAAAAATATAAAGCAGCTACGTAATCCCCCAAATCACCCCACCCCATGCTCCATTGCTATCCATATGCTTACTCCATTCCCAGCCCTCCTTGCAGCTACTTATCTGTTTTCTGCCTCTGTAATTGTACCTTTTATAGGATGTCTTGTAAATGGAGTCATAAAATACCTAGACTTTTGTATCTGGCTTCTTTCACTTGGCATACTGCACTTGAGATTCACTGATGTTGCACATAAGAGTGGATAATTCTATTTTCATTGCTGGACAGTATTCTATTGTATTATTTACATCATTTTTAAGACTCAGCTTAAGAGTCACTTTCTTCAAGAAGTCTTCTCTCATCTAAAGGTCATGTGTTGCCTCTGTGTTTCCATGGCCCCCAGACTGACCCTCCTCATAAGACATGGCACATTTTATATTCCTTACCTATTTATAAATCCCTAACTAGACTCAATTCTAGGAAGGGAGGAGGTGTGTTTTCATGATTCTCATATTCCTAACACATAGCAGCATGTATAATACCTAGTAGGTGCTTAAATGCAAGTATGAATGTATCTCCCATAGAGTGAGGCAGTCTTAAAAGAGGACATTTTGACGTTCTAAAAATGAACTCCCACTTGATGTGGTGTTATTTAATTCTCATTACAGCTCCCTGAAGTTGGCACTAACATACACACTTTACCAAACAGGAAATTAAGATGTCTATTTGAACCCAAAGCCCACTCTAAAGTACAGTGTGACAATGATATTACTTTGTAACTCAAGTGGCTTTAGGACTATGAATCTGTGTTTTGATAGCAAATGTCTATCTCCTTTAATCTGTTTTCTAGCTTAGCTCTGATCAAGCCTACTGGAAAATGAAGACACTGTCTTGCTGGCTAAAAACAAAGCTCTTAAGTTAGGTTGATCAAAATGGTGGTGGGATGGCCCAGCAGATTACTGGTTTTTGAGAATGTGCTAATTCATCCCAGATGGCCAGGGTTGGCTGGGAAACTGCAGGCCGTCATTGCTGCATGCATGAGCACTGAAGCTGCAGCTGGATGGCACCTGGCCACGTGCAAGGGGAAGCAATGATAGGGGTGTGGAAAGCAGATAAAAGGGACTTGGGTTTGATTGTCACTCAACCAGCTGTCTCTCAATTGAGAAAATTAATCTGACAAACCTTCCGCCTGAGACCTGTAAATAGTTAACATCAATCCCCAGAAAGTGAGAGGGTCAGGGTCCATGCCTAGGGACAGGATGCAGAATGGTAATGACTTTGGGGAAGAAGGCTGAATCCTTCTCTTTCCTTATTCCATATGCAGTCCCTCACTCCTGCAAAAGACTAGGAGGGAATTAAATTCAACTCACATGGGCCAGTCGATCAAATCTGGCAAAGAGCTCGTTGAGCATCCTGACCAGCTCCTGAGCAGACAAGGTCGTGGAGAGGTTGGTAAATCCTTTAACATCTGCAAAAAGAATACTAAACACAGGGAAGAGGGTGGGGGTGGGGGGAGAAAACATATTAATATTTTAATCCACCTTGGGATACACATCAACATCCTCCCAATAGATAAACTGTCTTTATGGTCTGAGATTTTAGCTCTCGCTGCCATGAGAGTCAGGAGGAATGTCTCAGTATTTAATAAATATCTCAGCAGAGAGTCCACCCAGGAGCTCAGGAAGGACAAGGGGACAACAGGAAGCCCTTTTGTCCTGTGCAGTGCTGTGTAGAGTGAGCAATGCAAACAACCCAAAAGAGAATTTGTCACCATGAAGAGATCAATTTCTTGTGAAAAGCAAGATGAAACTTTATGAATTATCTCTATATTTTCGCAATGAACAGCAATGCACATGCAATGAACACAGAGTAAAACAGTCACAAGGGGCAGCGGCAGAACCCAAAACCTTATCATCTTGAACCCAGTGACAGGTACTCTACCCCAAATGGCAGGTAAATAGGCATTTCTCAAAAATTGTGACAATAGATGGCAAATCTGGGAGACCTCAGGCAGAATAATTAATTTCCTAAAACTCTCACATTACTAAATATTTCAGTTAGGTGAGGTCTTGTTCTATGCATATGGTCTGGTACAAGGGACAGAGCAGCTTCCAAAAGCCTTCTAAAAGCCAGGTACTCTCTTAGTTAAACCGTACAGTTACTCTGTGGGGCAAACACAGTTCCCTCCATTCAGTCCATGAGGAAACTGAGGCTCAAAGAGACAAGGAGAATTGCCCAACATCTCACTAGCGGCACATGGCAGAGCTGGGATTGTCCATTTGGCTGAATTGCACTGAGGCACATTGCTCCAATCATCTTACCATGCCATCTCAGGGACCTCTGAAAGGAAAGATGGGACACCAAACAGGATACCATATTTGATCATTTCTCATTTTTCATCCTCTCTGAAAGTGAGGTGTGTCTTACAATTGATCACCTTAGCAGCATGTCAAGCTTTTTACATCTTTTCTTAGTGTTGCCTAAAATAATGACAAGTCTTACAATCAGCCTATGAGCGTAATTTACTTTTAATGAAATAGGTAATTGGGCTAGAAGACATTGTGGAATGTGTTGACTTACATCAGTCACCACATGTATTCAATCATTCTTAAAATTCATCTCTGTTACAAACCTTTTTAAGAATTTGACAGAGACTATGGATTATCTCTCCCCAAAATGCACAAGCATTCAAAATTTTTTTGAAAGAGATTTATACCTTCCGCAAAGTCCATTCATGAAATCATTAGGAATCCTTAGATCTATTGCTTTAGTTAATTATTGAATGGCTCATTCTTTCAGCAAATATTTATATATTTACTATGTGATCAGCTAGGCACTGGGCTAGAAAGTTAGATTAAATGATATATAAGACCTAGTGCCTGTCCTCAGGATGCTGAGTCTGAGGAATGGAGCTGGAAAGACAAAGAGAAAAATGGAAACAGTGCAGGGTGATGATCGCTGTGATTGAAGGACATACTGGGGGGTGACCAGCCACAAAGGGATCAGGAGTCTCCCAGTAGAGCAAAGTCTCAGCTGGTTCTTGAAGAATGTGATGAGCAAAGTGACTGGGAGGATGGATGCTCTGAGCAGAAAGAACAGTACATTCTAGGATCTGGTGGAAGAATGAGTATATATATATCAAGGTTCTGCAGTAATTCAAGGGCAGCCAGTCAGAAGGCCTCACTGAGCAAGAAGGCTAGAAAGAAGAGAGAGATGAGGTCAGAAATATGGGTCAGGCAATGATGGAGAAGGGGCTGGTAAACCAGGATGAAGAATGTAGACTTTGTCCTGAAAGTGATGGAAAGCTAGTGAATGGGATTTAAACATGGACATGATGCCAATAGATTTTCAGTTTACAAAGCTACCTTTGGCAGAGTGACTATACTACCATTGTCTTCTACAGTTCTGTGGTGGCATAGCATATGGTCATATGCACAGAATTTGAGTCTAGATAGATCTGGGTTCAAATCTTAGCTCACCACTTATGAATTTTATGACCTTGGGCAACTTCCTGAACTTCTGTAAGCCCTAGCTCTGTAAACCGGAGATAACTGTCATACTTGCCTCATTAGTGGGTAGCGTTTAGCACATCATCTGGCAATTGCCAGCATAGTAAATGCTCCTTAAATGTGTTAGCTTTTGTTATCATCATTTTACAAAATTATACTATAATTGCATGTTATATTTGAGAGAGAAAGAGAAGAGAGAGGTAACAGAGGTAGAAAATAATATGGCCCTTCATTGGATTATGTATCACTTGTAGCTAAAAGCATTCCTAGCTGTTGATGAAGCCTGAACTTCCAGAAGGCAGCAACACTTACAGAGTATTGACTGTGGACTTGGTATTGCTCTGGCTGCCCTACATGTATTCACTTATTTATTCCATGTAACTTATGAAGGAGAACCTATCATGATCTTCTCCATTTATGGAACTGAGGCCTAAGTATCTTGCCTATAATCATGAAGAACTAGAATTTGAACTAGGAAGCCTGGCTCTGGCATCCATACTCTTTATTGCTCAACTATGTTACTTTTGAAGCAAGAAAAGTCATTGCTATGACAGGTGGGAAGTGGACAGGCTCTTAGATTACTTGCTTTAGCACATTCCCTTTATGAATCCATAAGTCCCAAAGTACTAGTATCCGTCTGTCTATGGCAAGAATGGTTTACCAATTTATTTATTCATTCAACAGTTTATTAATTAAATGACTACTATACACCAGGCAATGGAGATAAAGTAGTGAGCAGATGATAGCATCATCCCAGCCTTTATAAAGCTCACAGCCTACTGAAAAAACAAATGGATTCCCTGAGAGCTAAGATCATAAAAGTTTCAGAGGTCTTCAGTGTTCCAATATCATCAAACTACTCTGTAGGATGCATAAGAAGACAACTTGCAAATCATTGCATAATTCTCAATAAATGAAGGGTATATAACTTCTTTGGGAAGCTTTTACGAATCTGGAAGTGCTTAACTGCCAAGTGGATGGATCTAGAAGGTCATAAAAGTTCTCTAGGTCCATTAAATTGCATTTTGCTTGTTTGCCAAACTCTAGTCTACAGGACAGATGTAGTGATCACACATGTTGACAGGGCTGGCTGGAAATGAACAGCCAGTCAAGAACGCGAACAGACTGAGCAAGAGTCTAAAAATGAGGATTTTTCTGATCCTTGACAATGGTTCACTAAAATGTCCACCATGGCATAGGGAGAGATAAAGACAAAGGTGTCTCCCAGACAGACCCACAAAATATGTGTCAGCAAATGTGCAAATGTACATGAAATGGAGTTGGCAGGGCCGATAGGAAATAGGAAAAAGAACCATGACAGAGAAGGATGACTGCCCACCAAATCCATGCCTTTGTTTGCATAGTCAATCCACCTGTCACTAGGAAAGGCCACTGAGCCAGAGGCACTGTTCCCAGCCCACTTTGTTTCCAGGTGGGCACCTGGAATTGATTCTCCCTAATGGAATCTGAGCAGAAATGACATATGTCATTTTCTGGTTGAGGTGGTAAAAAAAAAACAAAACAAAGTGGGTGTGAGTGCTATGTGCCTCCCCTTCCAACAACCAAATGCTGGGAACTTTGAGGCCCAAGGGATGGTAGTTACAAAACAAAGGAGCCTTTGTCCCTGAATCACCCACTGACCAGTAATATCAGCAGTGAACACTTGTGTGAATAAATTTGATTGCATTAAAAATCACTGAAATTGGAAGGGTATTTGAAAGAGCAGATAGCGTTACCCTAATGAATACAAGAAGTGTCTTAAGTATCTGGGGGAAAAACAGGAAAGATAAATAGAATTGGGTAGGTGGGATAGAGAGCCTGAATGGCTTCCAGTAAAAAGCTGGTGGCCAGGTGGATCCTCAGGTGAACCTGGAGAAGTCTCAGAGGTTGATAGCTGAAATCAACTTGAGCGTTCAAAAGAGCCCAGCTTTTGGGTTGGGAAACGGAGACCCACCGAGGTGAGGTGATGCAGTCGAAGTCTCGCCAAGGGTGTGGCTACCTCAGCCCACGTGGGCACAGGAATGCCCCCAAACATGGCGCCTTTAACCATACCCTTTCCTGATGAAGGTAAATAGTGGTATGAAATATAAGTCAAGACTTAGAAGTGTACAGCACTTTTTAAGTAAAGAGTCTTCGAAATTAAAAAAAAAAAAAAAAAAAACCAAAAAAACAAAAAAGGGCAAGGGAGAAGAAAGAATGCAGCAGGCAGTTTACCATGAAGAGGGTGACAGGTTTGGAAATGATTTCAAAAAGGCTCCCAACACCGCAGCGCGGTTGCTCTGGGGGTTGGGGAAGGGGGTGCAGTAGCCAGTGGGCTTTGTTCTCCGACTTGGGCTAGGGACCGTCCTCCTCTGCTTTCAAGGCTCCGGTCTTATTTTAGCACCCTGCAGCCTCGCAGTGGGCAGGAGACGCCCCGCCGCCCCGAGCTGAGTTCATCTTCCCGAAACCCCCGGGAACCGCGGGCATCTCGCCATGCTGCTCTGAGAATAGCCCGGGAGCAGCCGGGCCGGCGGCTGGTTTCTGCTTCAATTCTCCTCCCCCTAGTAACGGCTCTGAAAATGCGGAGACACGGAGGGCAGAAAACGAAATTTTAATGTACTGTGGCATGAACTTCTGGAAAAGGGTCTCCAGCACAAGAACTCAGTTCGATGACTTAGAATAAATGGGCGTAGTTGGAGGGGTGGGGGCAGAAGAAGCTAGCTGCTCAGGAGTAATGGGAGCACTGAAAAAGGATTCCTGCAAAAAGCAAACCGCCGAACATGTTTATTGCACTTAAGGCACCTAAGTATGTCGGTGTGGGCGCGAGGGCTTGTTGAATTCTCCCTATTTTTCTTTTAAAAGGTATTTTTCACTCCTTTCTCCATGGTGACAGGTACTTTCATCAGATGCCACATATTTTATTTATATATTTATATGATTTGTATATATTTATAGATGAATATGTAATTAAATATTTATTTATTTCCCCCCAAATATTCATGCAATTTCTGCTTTCTCTGGATTTGCATTTATGGTCAAGCCATTTTGCCACCAGGGAAGGAACATAGAACACCAACTATGATTCTCTGCATGGACCATGGCTCTGCCTTCACTTCTGCTGACCCTTTTGCTCAGAATTCATGTATTTGTGTTTTTCACTTGGCTGACTTCGTCTCAAATAAAGCCAAGAAGAATCATCATCTCTGCCAGGAAGGTTTCTCTACCTATTTCCCTCTCCCCACCCTCCACCTCCTTGCCCCAGGTTTTCCTCCTTTTATGATCTCTTGGCATTTGTTGCCTGCTTAATAATCAAACCCCATACTCTATTATGATTAATAGGTGCCTATTGTCTTAGAATTAGTATTGAAGAGTTATTATCATGTGTGGGACCAATTCCTAGATCTGGGGCACATCTCTTACTGGAATTGCTGTTTGACAAAGGACTGTTTTGCAAACTCAAGCATCTAAATCAGTGTAGCTCAAATCTTGGACAAGACCCTGGGAATGACCTATCCTGCTATGCCTGCTGAAGGGTTGTGTTAGAATCATGATCTCTACTGAATTTTAAAATGTGTGTTCCTGCATGCCAGGAAGAGAACACCTACCGATGCTGGTAAGTGCAAAGTTGTCCTCTGTCCTACTGACATTAGGAAGAAAGGAACTATGAGAATAGGTTTGTCATTTTTGAAGTTGCTTAATGTAAGGACTCTGACTCTATGTTTGGGAAATTTTTACCTTATGATATTTGGTGGGTGGGAAATACAGTTCCACTGTATAAGCTGAAAATGCCAGAGACTTGCTTTCCAGGCACTTGAAGAAAATGACTGGGCTCAGCCAATCAGACCCGTCTGCTTCAGGCTTTAACTTGAGATGCAAAGAAGCAGCAGGAGCAGGAAGTCAGGGCAGAGCAAAGACAGCAATATCAGTTTCTGGGGCTGCAGGAGGAACTGCAGTGGTGGCATGCCGTGTCAGGGGACAGGGTTGATTACACAAGCAATGGACTGGTCAGAGACAGTTGGCAGTAGCCACTGCCAACTGGCCTAGTGCTCTGGCTTGATTTTGCCTATGCCTTTCACTCTGTGGCCTTACTTCATTCTGGCCCATTTCCCCCATGCACTTCTCCATTCTTCCCTAATTATTCTGTAATCCACGACATAACCTTTCAATACATTTCCTTTTTTTTTTTTTTGAAATGAAGTCTTGCTCTGTTGCCAGGCTGGAGTTCAGTGGCACAATCTCAGTTCGCTGCAACCTCTGCCTCCCGGGTTCAAGCGATTCTCCTGCCTCAGCCTCCTGAGTAGCTGGGACTATAGGCATGCACCACCACACTCAGCTAATTTTTGTATTTTTAGTAGAGATGGGGGTTTCACCATGTTGGCCAGGATGGTCTCAATCTCTTGACCTCGTGATCTGCTCACCTTGGCCTCCCAAAGTGCTGGGATTACAGGCATGAGCCACCACGCCCAGCCAATACATTTCTTTTAAATCAGTCATGGTTGGATTCTTTTGACTGCAACTAGGAAACATGTCTGAAATGAACTACAATATACTGAATGCTCTACTACTTGCTTAACTCTGCCTGTTCTATATTTTGTGTTAATCTTCACTTACATGATTCACATACAACTCTGCAAAGTGGCTAAGAAGATGCTCATTTTACAGAGAAGAATTTTGAGATTCCAGTAAATAAATTTCCCAAGATCACAAATAAGGAATAGGCAGAATTGGAATTTTAAAGCTGGTCTGCCTCACCATGGAGTTCACCCTTTGATTTTCATTACATGCCATGGTGTCCAGTGTTGTGCCGGTCACGTAGAGGGCACTGATGCATGGATGGGGCAGTGAGTGGGAAGATACATGGATGGATGGATGGGTGGATGGATAGATGGATGGTTGACTAAAATTATGTTTGCAAAGGAAAATAAACTGTCATCCTTTGGTATTGTTTTAAACACACTTATGAGAAATACAAGGAGGAGATGTATGTGATCACAACTGAAACTCCCAGATTACATTCTGGGATTATTTTTCTTATCATAGTTTAAAAGGTATTTGCCTTTCCCACTCAAAATGTAAAGACAGACATGCCTACTATAGGAGAGCTAGACAGTAGGTCAACCAGCGAATATAATTTTATTCTGTGACATTCTTCTCCAGCCTTAATTTGGAAATATAGAACTCTCTGATGAATAATCACTAGGTAATGAATTAATCAACCAAATGAGGAAAGGTGCTGACATTCAGGCAGACAGAAGTCACAGAAGTGCGATGAGAGCACCCAGACACACATGGATCATGCTGAGAGCTGGGGCAAAGGTGTTGCATTTCTCACCTGACATTCTCATAGCGATGGATGTAGATCCGATGGAACTGGTGCTGCAGGTGCTCATCTTCCACATTGGTCATGTCATTGATCATTTCCAGGACAACAAACCGGGGGAGCACAGAAAGCACGAGCCGCTCCTGGAACAAATGAAGAGGGACAGTCCTGTTAGGCTGACCAGAAAGTCTCAGATGGGAGGGTGGAGGGTGGAGAAGTCATGGGACTTTTGGATGAACTTCCTTTGGAATTGATAATTTCATACCATTCTATGAATATGACAAATATTTACTGAGTACTTATTACTTGCCAGGCACTCTGCTGGATGTTGGATATATAGTGGTGAGCCAAATGGATGTGATTCTGACTATGGTGGAGCTTGCATTCTAATAAGGAAGATACATTAAGTATTACATACCCAAAGATACCTACACATATTCACAAAATGTGATGAGTGCCATGCAAAAACAGGTCATGATGAGAGAGTACAATGGTTGATGACAGTGATTCATATCAGGGATTAAGAATGGCCTTACCAAGGAATTGATATTTAAAATTGAGGCCTGAAAATTTGGAAGGAGTCAGTCCTGTATAGTGCAAGGAGAAATCCAGGAATTAAAAATAATAATGACAAATATTCTGAGGCAGAAAAGAGCAGTGGTGTGGCTGGAGGGTGGTGATAGCAATGAGGTTGGAGGTGTAGCTAGATCTTGCAGGTGAGCATACCATGTTTGTGTTTAATTCCAACTACAACTGAAAGCCACTAAATGGTACTAAGTAGCAGAGTGACATAAGTGGATTCATGTTTTAAAAGATCACTTTGACTGGGATTTGGAGAATGTGTTCTGGGGAGGAGCCAAGGTTGGAGACAGAAGGACCAGGTGGGGAAGCTCCTGGAATGTCCAGATGAGGTAAGATTCATAGAATTGGCAACCTAGATGGCAGGAAAGAAAGAGGGTGTGCCCATCATGGCAGCTAGTTTTGAATTTGGTTGCCTGGGAGAGTGAGCCACACGTATAGAAGCAAGGAACATACAAAAGAAACCAGGCTTACAAGGTGCTAGCTGTTTATCAAAGATGAGAGGAAGTGAGACGCACGCAGCCAGAAAGTGGGTTCCTAACACCAGACAATAATATACTTTCTATTGTGATCACCACTATACATAAAAGCAAAGGAATGGGTTAACTAGCAACATGAATTGAATTCTAAAAAGTCCTTGTGTTGTGGAAACTAGGCAAGAGGCTGGCTTCTGACACATGGTTTACTTGGTTACATGGTTTACTGTGATAGATGAAGTTTAATACTTTTAGTTGAATAACAGAAAATAGGGTAATTATCATTGATATGATCAGAATAGATCATGTGGAAGTATCTAGTTGAGGTATATCACTGTAGAGAGTTAAAATTTCTCTCAGTCTATGGTTTACTATAGTGTCAAACTGAGTTTAAGACAAGCACATTCTAATCACCACAGTTCCTCATATCTTTGTAGTTATTTATGGGTATTAAGCATTGTTACCATTCATTCTTTCATGTGTTTCTCTTGAAACCCTGACAATCAGCTTGCAGAAATAATCATTTTCATATAATGGACAGACTGAGTCCAGGAGAGATTAAGTTACTTGCACAACCCAAACAGTTAATCTCCTTGTAGTTATTTATAGGTATTAAGCATTGTCACCATTCATTCTTTCATGTGTTTCTCTTGAAACCCTGACAATCAACTTGCAGAAATAATCATTTTCATATAATGGACAGACTGAGTCCAGGAGAGATTAAGTTACCTGCACAACCCGAACAGTTAATCAAGCGGCAGTTGCAGGATGCGGTCCTTTCCCTTGTTATTCCTTGCTGGGATTCTTGGTGAGATGGGAAAAGTCTTGGATTGAGTCTGATGGAGAAGTTTAGATTCTGACTCTATCATTGGATATTCATGTGGCATTAGGCAAACTACCTCATCTTTCTGTGCCTTAGTTCCCTAATTTGGCAAATATTAATAGCACTAATATCATCTAGTTCAACGGGTTGCTGTGAGAATTCAATGCAATAAAGTATGTGAGGGGCCTGGCATCAAATCCTTCTCCCTCCTCTCACCTCTACTTAACCCTGCCTCTCATGCAAAAGGCTTTATTAATGAAGTGCCCATTGAATGACATATGATGAAGCTCTTTCTTCTCTTGAGTGCTATCCCATCACAGGACTAAGAGGCATGTTTTCTGCAAATGCCCCAACATCATGTCCATTTTGTGTTCGTTTGTGCCATTTGTCAACTTCCCAGGTACTTGTGGCCCTGTTCTCTCAATTGCTGCTGGGTGGGAGTAGGCGCTAATCACAGCTTTGAGGGGCACTAGTGCTCTGTCAATGGCTGGGGATGTTTAATTAAGATGCCACTGCATCTGCACTTGTAAGGGAGGCAATAGAGCTGTAATACACAATCGACACACACTCCGGGACCCCACGGTCATTTGTAAAAGTGTTTGATTGCAAATCATCCTTACACTAGTGCTGTATTACAGTGATGTTTTAATAACCAGAATGAGAAAAATGGAAGAACGTATGTTAGGAAGAGAATGGCACAGGAGATAAAAAGGTGGTGATGCAGCAAATAAAATGATCCAAGTGTAGGGAAGACATGGGAACTGAAGAGAGACACAAGAAAGGTATTCATTCACAGGACCTAGTTAAGAAGATGTTCCTCCCTGAAATGCAAGTCCATGGACATATTTATGAGGCTATCCCATGGATTCTGTGCTCTGACAATTCCTCAGAATGTTTTGAAGGGTCATAAAAGCGCAGTTGCCCTGACCTTGCCCAGACCTACTGAATTGGACTCTGAAAAAAATGGTCAAGCAGGTCGGGTTTTTAAAAACTCCTTAGGTTTTTGGGATACTCAGGTAGGATTGAGAAATGCTGGCTTATCCTGTGGCAAGCACCACTAAGCACATTATTATACTCAACCTTTACTATAGTTCCACAAAACAGGTTATTTCCCAAATAAAACAAAAACATGGTTGTAGTAAACTGATTACCTAGTAACAAGAGGACCTAGATCATAAATAGCAAAGAATTGAAACCAAATTCTCCTGACTCCCGAAATATCTCTAACGACTGCACTTCCTACATAATGTATTCTAATCACCTCTTATCTGATCCACATGGCTCTTCAGAAAATTACAAATTAAGGCAGCACGTGGGCTATTCCTATGATTGGAGCTAACGGCATGCAACAAAGCCTCAGAGGAGGAAAGAACCATTGTTCATTAAGGAAGATGAGGGAGGAGTTTCTAAGGAAGGTTCCTGAAAAATGGGTGAGGGTTCAAACATTATATTTTTTATTCATTTAACAAATATTTATTGAGAACAGACTACATGTCAGTTCATTTCTAGATATGGGAGATATATAGATACAAGAGAGTAAGACAGCCAAGATCCTAGAGGGAGATTTTACAGGTAGAGACTGACAGGCTCCCAGAATGGCGTGGAAACATACGCAGTCTTACTTCAGAGCTACCATCTAGTTGGCTCTGAAGCAACTACTGTGGGCCAGGGACTGAGTTAAGAGATTCATACATAATTTCATGTGACATTCAACATAACTCCATGGCAGAAATAACTCATCGTAGATTAACAAATGAGTAAACGAAGGCTCGGAGAAGTAGTTTCTCAAGGTTATACAGCAAAGAAGGGCCAGTATCTAGTCTATCAGACCCCAGAGCCAGTTGGAAGCTTTCCCTTCACCTTATCAGAGAAAGCCGTTCCTAAAAAAAAATCCCTCCAAGCCCCATTTTCAGAAATTGAAAATGTAGTTACCACTGAAATTAGAGGTGCACAATTACGTCTACCGTTAAACAAAACATACACGTGATACTCAATGATTACTTAATTGAATCCTTAAACTAAAAATAAAACAAAAATAAAACAGAATAGTACAGTTAAAAGAAATCAATGAAAATATGTCAAATGGTGCCAAAAACTGTTGCTACCATACATTATGCAAACTAAAATCATTTTTTAAATGAAAAATTAAGAAACTTTACAATTGCAATCTAAGAAGACTCATAGTGGGTTTCCTTTTGTGGAACTCAGCTGCTTTTCAGACATGTGGACGCTGCATCAGATTTTCTGATGCGAAGAAATGCCTAGGGAAGTAGTTATTAAATGCAATTCATCTGAAGTTAAATGTGTGGAGCCAGGCTGAGTGTGGTTGCTAAGGCCTGTAATCCCAGCACTTTGGGTGGCTGAGCTGGGAAGAACGCTTGAGCACAGGAGTTTGAGACTAGCCTGGGCAACATGTCAAGACCTCATCTCTACAAAAAATTTAAAAATTAGCCAGGCATGGTGGCATGTGCCTATAGTCCCAGATACTTGGGAGGCTGAGGTAGGAGGATCGTTTGAGCCAGGGAGGTCGAGACTGCAATGAGCTGTGTTTGTGCCACTGCACTCCAGCCTGGGCAACAGAGAAAGACCTTACCTCAAAAAAAAAAAAAAAAGAAAAGAAATCTGTGGAACTAGATTCGTATTTTTGAATGGAAAAGTGCAGCTCTGCTTGGCTAACCCTTGTTTTCCTCTCCCACCCCCAACACATTTTAGGATCCTGTAATGAGGGATAGACTTGTCTATCCACACATCCTCTACTCTGAGCAGGAGATCGTGGGCTATTTATTGTGTTAAACTGAGCACAGGTTACTACAACGTGTGCTACTATTCTTCTGTCCTTAAATATCCTTTCTCCATTGTCATTTCCTGTGGTTTGCACATGGACTCCTACTCACCTTCAAATTTTAGGGTAAATCTCATTTCTGTGGTGAAGGGGATTAGTCACTATCTCCAATAGCATGTTCCTTTGCTCAGATCTTTCTCACAGCATTTATTACGCCACATGGCACCTGTCTGCTTATATACCAGTTGGTCAACTCGGAGCTCTTTGAGGTCATCTTTTTGTATCCAAGGCCCAGAATAATGCCTTGTGGTATGGTTTGCCTCTGACCCCATCAAAATCTCATCTTAAATTGTACTCGCATAATTCCCACATGTTGTGGGAGGGACCTGGTGGGAGATAATTTAATCGTAGGGGTGGTTTCTTCCTTACTGTACTCATGGTAATGAATAAGTCTCACTAGATTTGATGGTTTGATGAGGAAAAAACCCTTTCACTTGGCTCTCTTTGCCTGCAGCCATTCATTTAAGATGTGATGTGCTCCTCCTTGCTTTCTGCCATGATTGTGAGGCTTCCCCAGCCATGTGGAACTGTAAGTCCAATTAAACCTTTTTTCCTGTGTAAATTATCCAGACTCGGGTATATCTTTACCAGTAGCATGAAAACAGATAAATATAATAAATCGGTCCTGGGAGTGGGGCACTGCTGAAAAGATACCCCAAATTGTGGAAGCAACTTTGGAACTGGGTAACAGGCAGAGGTTGGAACAGTCTGGAGGGCTCAGAAGAAGACAGGAAAATATGAGAAAGTTTGGAACTCCCTAGAGACTTGTTGAATGACTTTGACCAAAATGCTGATAATGACATGGATAATAAGGTCCTGGCTGAGATGCTCTCAGATGGAGATGAGGAAATTTTCAGAAACTGGAGCAAAGGTGACTCTTGTTATGTTTTAGCAAAGAGACTGGTGGCATTTTCCTGGTGCCCTAGAGATTTGTGGAAATTTGAACTTGAGAGAAATGATTTAGGGTATCTGGGGGAAGAAATTTTAAAGCAGAAAAGCATTCAAGAGATGACTTGGGTGTTGTTAAAGTCATTTGGTTTTATAAGTGAAGCAGAGAATAAAAGTTTGGAAAATTTGCAGCCTGATAATGTGATAGAAAAGAAAAACCAATTTTCTGAGGAGAAATTCAAGCTGCCTGCAGAAATTTGCATAAGTAACAAGGAGCTGAATGTTAATCCCCAAGACAATGGGGAAAATTTCTCCAGGGCATGTCAGAGGTCTTCATGGCAACACCTCCCATCACAGATCAAGAGGCCTAGGAGAAAATGGTATCATGGGCCAGGCCCAGGGTCCCCATACTATATGTAGCCTAGGGACTTGGTGCCCTGTGTCCCAGCAGCTCCAGATGTGGCTGAAAGGGGCCAATGTAGAGCTCAGGCCGTGGTTTCAGAGGGTGCAAGGCCCAAGTCTTGGCAGCTTCCACATGGTGTTGAGCCTGCAAGTACATAGAAGTTAAGAATTGGGGTTTGGGAACCTCTGCCTTCTGTATTTCAGAAGATGTATGGAAATGCCTGGATTCTCAGGCAGAAGCTTGCTACAGGGACGGGGCATTCATGGAGAACCTCTGCTAGGGCAGTGCAGCAGGGAAATGTGGGGCCGGAGCCCCCACACTGAGTCCCTACTGGGGCACCATCTAGTGGAGCTGTGAGAAGAGGGCCACTGTCCTCCAGACCCCAGAACGGTAGATCTACCAACAGTTTGCACCATTCTCCTGGATGTCTTTGGGTTATGACATGTGGGAAAAGTGGTGCTTAGTGAGCAGCATAATCCCTTGGGAGCACCCAGGACATACCCTAAGGCCCACAAAAAATATGTGAATAAATCTATTTGTTCATAAATGATGCTTTATAAACAAATGGATAGTAAAAACAGACAGTTTCAGACATTAAAACAGCCCAGTTTATAAATAATTGTAGATAATTGAATGAATAAGCAATAATGAATGCACCCCAGTTTCTTGAGGTCTTTATGCAAAAGTTACCCTCTTGTGGAGACCTCCCCTTATGCCCATATCTCAGTGGTCAGATGCTTCTGGCCTCTCATTTCACGTGCTCTGTATTAGCCTCTTCTCACGCTGCTAATAAAGACATATCTGAGACTGGGTAATTAATAAAGGAAAGAGGTTTAATGGATTCACAGTTCCACATGGCTGGGAGCCCTCACAATCATGGCAGAAGACAAAGGAAGAGCAAAAGTTCATCTTCCATGGCGGCAGGCAAGAGAGGCTTGTGCAGGGGAACTCATGTTTATAGAACCATCAGATCTCATGAGACTTACTCACTAACAGGAGAACAGTATGGGGGAAACTGCCTCTATGATTCAAGTATCTCCACCTGGCCCTGCCCTTGGCCTGTGGGGATTATTACAATTCAAGGTGAGATTTGGGTGGGGAAACAGCCAAGCCGTATCAAGCTCCTTTCCTATTTATTTTTTCTTTCTTAGGACTCATCATTATTTAATTTTCTATATATTTTATTAACTTATCTTGTTTATTGTCTATCTATTTCACTTAGATATGAGCTTTACGATGATATGCCTTTTGTCTCTTTTGTTCAGTACAATAATCCCAGCACCTAGAATAACACCTGGTTTATATAGGGCCTCAATATATATTTGTTGTAGGAGTTCTGTAACTATGAACTTGATGTAACTGATCCTTGTCTTTTCAGTTCACTGTTCTACAAGTAATAATTGTGAAGTGAGAGAGCATATAATATTGTACATTTGAAAATTAAACCCTTATTGTATGACTGGTTTTTAAAATATTAAACTATATTAAAGTATATATTGACATGTATTAACATGCTCTCTATTTGCATAGATTTATGGAAGATTTGAAACTGTCTTACGGGAGACATTGGAATTGTCTACCTTTGATTTAGTAATTACAGTGTTGACTTTTGTCAACAGAAATGTCCTTATGGTTTTCTTGGTTGCAGGCAAAATGGGTGAGTATAGATACACAATTTACACATTCTTCTTTTAATCATCCTCTTCATTAAAAATTTATCTTAGTGTAACATTTAACAGAAAATAAAGTAGCTATAAAGCTATGACTCATAATTCCTGTAACCGTTTTTAGTGCCAAGCACAGCAATAGATAGAGAACCTTGGTGAACAGACAAAGCAAGACATGATGACTTCGTGGTCTGGCGGGAGAGTTGAGGTAGTAATGAAATAAGCATAGAAATAATTATACAACTATGTGAAAGAGACACAAATGGTTCATTGAGAGTCCAAAGTGAAAGGATGAACTTAGATGAGCAGTTAATTGAAGGGTGTGTGTGTGAGCATGTACAAATGTGTTTATGTGTGTGCTAATGGTTGTGGAATACCATTCTAACAGAAGAGAGCAGTACGTGCAAAGGCCTGACTGGAGAGGGCCCAGCATGTTTGAGAAACCAAAAGAAGGATCATGGCTAGTGTCCAGTCAAATGCAGTGGAGCGGAGTAGGGTGAGGGGATGGAGACATGCTGGGCCTTGCTGGGTGTTTATCTCGAGAGTTACCAGAAGCAACTAAAGTGTTTGGCTTGGAGATCAGAGAAATGATCACATTTAGATTTTTTTCAACATAATTTCAACTGAAATACAGAAAAGAGTAGTTTCAATGAAATGGCTAATATAGAGAGAAGGAAGAATAAAAGGAATTAAATGGTTAATGTAATCATTCAGGCAAGAGATGAAGGTAACTTAGACCAAATTCATGGCAGTGGAGATGGAGAAACATGGGCACATGGGAGGGAGACTTGTAGGAATTAGGACTATGAAAGAGGGAAAGACGGGTATCAAGAGGACTCCTGGGTTTCTGGACTTATAAAGGATGGAGCCTTGGATCTACCTGAGTGGACTTCCCATAGGCAGGTATTAATGTTTACTCTGGACTGGGGAAGAAAAATGACCCCAGCATGCACTGCTTAACTTTCTTACTTCTGTCCATGTAGACATCATTAATTGACTTAAACACTGGCTCTTGCTCAGCCTCCAAAAACAGCACTGGCAGGGATCACTAATTGAATGGAATTAACCAAGAAAATGAAACCTATTTATTAGTCATCCTTGGGCTATCATTATGAAGCAAATCCAGGCCCTTGCTTGACCGTATGATTTCAGCATGTCTTACTTCAGGTTGCACAGAGCAGGAGGGTTTCCGCAGCTACCTAGGCACAGGCAGGAATGACACAACCCGAAAAAGAGCCTGGAAATGGTCAGAATGGGAGTGGACAGGACAACTACATTGTCTTGCAATGAAAAGAGAGTGTGGATGGGCTAGTGCCAGAATATACAGCAAGAATACTAAAGTAGATTGAATACAAACACTAAATATAAAAGGGGAGATTCTATCAGTGAATAAATCTGGGGTGGGACAATGGCCCAGGAGTAAATGAATGTGAAACGGGAAGCCTGTGGTGATCATATATGATCATATGTCCAGTGTCTTCTTGGAGGGATATGAATCTGTATTCTCATAGGCAGGTCAATCCCATAGATTGCCTGACTTAGTTTTGGTTTTAACGTATCTCTTAGTCCCTATTATGCCACTTTCCGAATTTAAACCCTGCTGTTCTTAGGAGAAATTCCAAACCCCTTACAATACCTACTGTCCACTGTTTGGGATTCCAGTCACTCCTTCCTTTCCCTCTCATTTTTGGCAAAAAGCACAAAGAAGGCCTTTTACTTCCTTAAAATCTCCAATCACTTTCTTTCTTTTTTAGTTTTTTGAGACAGAGTCTCACTCTTTGACCCAGGCTGGAGTGCAGTGGCAAGATCTTGGTTCACCGCAACCTCTGCCTCTGGATTCAAGCAATTCTCCTGCCTCAGCCTTCTGAGTAGCTAAGATTACAGGTACCTGCCACCACACCTGGCTAATTTTTTTGTATTTTTAGTAGAGACGGGGTTTCACCATGCTGGCCAGGTTAGTCTCGAACTCCTGACCTCAAGTGATCCACCTGCCTCGGTCTCCCAAAGTGCTGGAATTACAGGTGTGAGCTACTGTCCAATCACTTTCTTAACTCGGAGTCTTCATAAATCTCTCCCCAGTTTTTCACAGCTCTGAATCATTCTTCAGAGTTCTGCTTTAAAGTTGCTTAATGTTCTTTCCTTTGAGAGGTCTGCGTACCATTGCCCTGCAACACAGAACTTTTTATCCTCCGACTTCCCTTCTTGTAAAGCTCATCACACATGTTTAGTTGTCTCGTTCCCCTAACAAGACTATAGATGCTTTGAAGACTGATTCTGTCTGCTTTGTTCACTCAGGATCCTCAGCAACTTCCTCAGTGCTTGAGAGTAGTAGGTTCTAAGTAAATATTTTTCGAGCAAACTTGTGAACATATGGAAGGCAGGTGTTGTATTCAGCTCATGGATGCATTTTCTGCAGTGACCAGTAATGTCCCTGGTAGAGAACATTGGGGAAATAGTTTCTAGGATCATTTAAGCCCAGGAGTTCAAGGCTGCAGTGAGCTATGATCATGCCACCGTACTCCAGCCTGCGTAACACAGTGAGACTCTGTCTCTAAAAAGAAAAAATCATTAAATAGAGTCTTTACGTGGCAACACTCGTTAGATCCTCAAATCATCTATTCTTTCATGGGACACTTTGAAAATACAATTTTACTGGCAAAATTCTCAAGCACCCAGGCTTGCCAGCCTCCAGCCAGTTGTGCTACTGGCAATCATCCCAGCTCCTCCCTTTGTAAAGCATTTTCTGCAAGACATGGGAATTTGCCTGGAGTCTGCTTATAAAAGCCCATTTTCAACACTTTTGTTTCCCTCACATTTGTTCACTGCCTGAGAAACATCATTTAAATTCCCTGAAAACACACTCTGAAATAAAATGGGGAAGTTTGCTCTTTAATACGATTCCCAACTCCTGCTGGGGCGCAATATATCCTTTTCTGGCTTTGGGGATCAGAAGTACCAGCTTCTCTCCTGGAGCCAGACAGTGGCCCTGGGTTGCCTTTGTGCTCACGTTCTGCACATCTTTTTCTCCCTGAGTTTTTCCATTTGCATGAAAAGAAACCCTGGATTGATTCAAAGCCCATTAGTGGCTTCTGTCTGGATTCCCCTCTCATCTCACATAACATACACTATTCGTGTCATCAAAATGGTTTCACAGGCATCAATTGCTACAGTGCACCCCGAGGGGAAGTCAAGGTGAAAACAGTGAGGAATTCAGGATCTTTATTTTATGCAAATGCTTATAGCAGTGAAGATAAAGGTAGCAGGGCAGCCCTGTGAATCAGACAGCACTTTTGGGCTTACACATAGCAGAGTGTTTCTGAACAGCTTCAGGAAGAGCTCGCCACTTTCAGGCTCTCAGAAATGGAGAGACTTCTCATTAACCTCTTTCTCTCCACTGCAGGCAAAGTGGCATTAACTGGAGCCAAGGTCCAGGCACTGGGGAGAGACTTGTTCTGGAGTTATAAACAATATCTTATTGTTGCTGATCACACATTATGTAGCATACGAAGTGCTTCCCATTCATTGTCTAATTGAAACCTCACATTAATTATCAGAGGGAATACGATGCTATTTTCATTCCATTATACATATGAAGATACTGAAAATCAAAGAGATTCAGTAAATCAGGCAACTCAGAGTCATGCATTTGGTAAATGCGCAGTGAAGACTCAAGCCCATGTTTCTTTTCTTTTCTTTCTTTTTTTTTTTTTTCCTGAAACTTGGATCATAGTTCACCCATTTAATCATTTATTTACTAGGTCCAGGAGTAGGTGGCTTAGTGCTTGGCATGAAGAATCAGCAGAAAAGAAAAACAGACATGCTGTTCACTTTTGTAGAACCATTGCTCTAAAAAGCAACAAACAAACCCTGTCGTGAGGTTTAAGGGGAGTTTGTGGCTGCTTTAGCAAAATGGTCAATGAAGAAATGTTCAAGGAAATGATGTTTAACTGGTACCTGAAGGACAGAAGGAGCTAGACCTGTGGAGAGCTAGGGAAGGGTGTTTCAGACTCAGGGGAACAGCCAATCCTGAGGCTATGGTATGCTGCCTTTTATTAAATTAAATCTTTCATATATTCAACAAAGTTTTTAATGAGATCCTACTTAAGACAAGGCACTGTATTAGACACTATAAATGTAGAGTTGAACAAGGCAGAGATGATCCTCTACTTCATGGGGGGTTTAGTCCCCAAGATGACAGGAGAAGGGGAGAAATGATAGTCATGGTACCAGAGAGGTCCAGCAGTAGTTTGATGAGTACTATGACAGTAAGTCAGGAGCAGGCTCATGCTAGAAATGTGGGAAGGCAGCTCAGTTACTTAGGATTGACTATTCTATCAGCAGCAGGTGAGACCCTGGGAAGGTTTTAGATAGCTGAGAACACAAAGGAGGAAAAGCTGGATTTCTGCATAGTTTATCATCCACACTCAGAGCAAGACAGAGACCAAGTATCAGAAAGATCTATGGAGACTAAAAAGTAGGTGCTTAGTCTCAGAAATAAGACATGTGCTTATCACTAAAATAAAGGCTTTCCACCCCAATGTTTTAGACCATGAAGTTACTCAGATGGGTCATACATTCCTTTGATCATGCTAGATCTGTACCCAGGATGCCTCTGGTCTGCTGAAGTGACACTACTTTCATGAAGTTCCCCCAAGTCCTCCTGTGCCATGTAGACCTGACTCCGTCTGCCTCAATGAAACCTGTATCAACCTTTAAATCATCACCTGTACCACCTTAGTGTGGTTGAAGCTCTCTTGGTTGACCTACATTTAATCAACTCTCTGGCTTAATTGATTTACTAGACTAACCCACTCTCTTCCATCACTCTTTTACACATGTCAGTGGATCAGGCCACAGAAAGGTGAAAGGTTCCCGGGTGGTTAAAAGATTTATAAATACCTACAGCTTCTATGCTATCTGTAGCCTCAGGCTGACCAGAAATCACTGAGCTTGTCCCCAGACCCAGCTATGTCAGTTTCATCTGTTAGTGTATTTATGTGATTTAATTAAATATTAAATAAAAATATTAAGTAAGTAGGAAAAGAGAGATGCCCTTTGCATGAAAATGAAATTAAATACTTTGGGAAGACTTTGTAATGCTGAGCGGCTAAAACAATGATGCTAAATTAGATGTGGGCAAGATAGCTGTAAACATTTGTGAAAAAAATTATAAAAATCCAGAAGTCACTCCGATAATTTTGAAAGTACTTTTAAAATCTCAGTACATTTTAAGAAATATTAAAGAAATATTAAATATTAAAGAAATATTAACTAATGGTCTTTGGCTATGGTCTCTGTACGAAACAACAGATAAACACTAAAAAAAAAATGCTTTCCACAGTAGTTGAACTAACTTACATTTCTACCAACAATATATGACAGTATGTAAGCATTCCCTTTTCTGCACAGCCTCACCAGCATCTATTATGTTTTCACTTATTAATAAGTCATCCTTAATAAGTCATTAATAAGTCATTCTTACTGGTGTGAGACAGTGTCTCATTGTGGTTTTGCATTGCATTTCTCTGGTGATTAGTGATATTGATTGAGCATTTTTTCATAGGTTTGTTGACCTCTTGTGTGTCTTCTTTTGAGAGGTATCTGTTCATATCCTTTGCCCACTTTTTAAAGGGGTTATTTGGTTTATGCTTATGGGTTTGTTTACCTTACTTATAGATTCTGGATATTAGACCTTTGTCAGATGCATAGTTTGTGAATATTTTCTTTCATTCTGTAGGGTATTTTTTTACTCTGTTGATAGTTTATTTTGCTGTGTAGAAGCTCTTTAGTTTAATTAGGTCCCACTTGTCAACTTTTGCTTTTGTTGCAATTGCTTTTGAGCATTCAGTCATAAGTTCTTGGCCTAAGTTGATATCCAGAATGGCATTAAACACTGAGTGCATATGGACACAAAGATGGAAAAAATAGACACTAGGGGCTCCAAAAGGGAGGATGGAGGGGGGAAAAGTGTGAAAAATTACCTGTTGGGAACTGTGCTCACTGACTGGGTGACAAGATCAATCATTCTCCAAACCTCAGCATCACACGATATACCAATGTAACAAACCTGTACATGTACCCCTGAATCTAAAATGAAAGTTGAAAATAAAATAAAATAAAATAAATAAACCTGTGGTATATGCCTACATCATTAGGCTACATCATGAGAGTCACATATTCAACCTCATTAAGTAATGTTACCTTCTTACAACATACTAATAGCTGCTCTACTTACTAGCAATGTGTATGCCCATGAAGCCATATTCAAACTTGATATTATCAGAATATTTGATTTCTGATAATCATTTGAATGTAAAATGGAAATTTATAGAAGTTTTTTTACAAATGGCTTGGCATTATTTCAAAAGAATAGATTTGTTATTTTATGTTTAAGTTACAAAAAAAAGGTTTATGTATAATTCTTCATAATTCTTCATTTTAGTTTGCTTTTTCAATTAACCAAGCAACAACGCATACTGACTAGTTCAGCTGAAAGGAAATTTGCATTTTCTGTCTGTCATCCTCCCTAGAAGGTGAAATATCTGAGACCAAGATGTTTTCTCTATCTCCAGAACCCAACACAAACTTAGTAAAAAAGAAGAGGCTGTATTTGTCTGGACTCCTTTGGTCATCAAAATATTCATATTTTCCTCAGTATTCACCTGAAGCAAAACCATACTTGATCATTAGTAAACTAGGATGACTTATGGAATCTAAGGGTGAAACTGAGACTGGACTTTGAGAACAAAAGAGACTCCATGACTTATCATGACACCCTTTAAACTTGGATCTCTGCTTCTCCTGAAGGCTAGTTTCCTCATCCCCTCTCACTTCTTAGGCACTAAGACCTCTGGATCCTTACACCTTATGTCTATGCATTTGGAGGAAACTTGTTCAGTTTCAGTCTCAACATGTCTAAATAAGAACTCTGCATCAGTCAAACAGTGACTTCTGCCTAATGTACGTGATTGAGGTGCAGGGCCATGATAATAAGCATATTTATTACAGGGATCACTGTTAAGAGGGGGATGGGTTAGGTGCAGAGGGGAGAAGGGAAGTCCCAGAAAAATGATGGGCAGGGCAGGAAATAAGTTGGTACAATAAGGCTGCCAATGCATGTTTGTAGAAGGAACAGATGAATAAAAGGCAAATACCTAACCCAGACCAGCATCAAGTATCTAACTCTAAAAGAGGGGAAGCAAAGCAAGGAACCTGAAGTGCTGCTAAGTGACTGCAAAGGTCAGCATAGTAGAGGAATCATGTGCATGATCCTGAAGCTAGGCTCTGGGTTTGAACACTACCTCTGCCCCTTTCCAGCTCTGCCTTGGGACACCTGCTTAACCCTTCTGTACCAGTTGCCACCTGTGTGAATTGCAGATGACAATAATAGCATCTATTTTATAGGGTTGGCATGGGATTAAATCTGTTTTTTTATAAAAGAATTAGATATAATTATTTATAAAAGAATTAGATAGTGTCTAGCACATTGTAACCACAGCCCAAATGTTTGTTAAATTTAGTGACAAGCCTGCTCTATTTTAAGCATTGTTTTTGAAATTTTATTGTAAATTGGTGCTAAAGCTTTCACTCTTAGAAAAAAGGAATTACCCAGAAAATACAGGGAAAATGAATAGACTTAATATGTGAAAAGGCAATTGTGTTACACAGTGAAAACTGTTAATAATTTGAACAAAAATTAAAAATTTTTCTTGCCAAAATCTTGACTCTGGCATTTGGGTTTACATATTAAAGGACTTTTTATGGAATTTTAGGTCATAACTGTTTCTAAAAGCCAATTGTGAGCATAGCATTGCAGAAGCTATTGCTTAATTGGCTCCTGAAGGCATATTCTGTAGGTTTACTTCAGACTGATTCAGCAAGGAGATTGGAAGTCTGGATAACACTAATGTCTATTTGTCTTTTTTTTTTCTTTTTTTTTTTTTTATTGCACGTTATGCACATGTACACTAATGTCTATTTGTTGGTGGTCTAAGACCCTAGGAATTTTGGTTCTTCTCAGAAATACTAAGACTGAAGTGTTCTGGTGTCAAGCAAGCTTCAGCTGAATCCTGGCTAAGCTCAGCAACTCATTTGCACTGTAACTGTGGTTACTTATATTGCTCTTTTGAGCCTTGGTTTCTTCATCTACAGAATGAGAAGAATACCTGTCTCCCAGCATTGTTGAGACTAAATGACAAAGCTCCTTATGAAAATGCTCCTTATAAAGGTGATTAGAAAATAGCAGTGGCCATCACATAAGTTTTAATTCTTCCCGGTCCTCAACTCACAGGCCATGGTCTGTGTTACTCTATATTCTATATTCCATGGATATGGTATGTGATTTAAAGAATGAGTCACAAAATTCAGGTATTCAGTTTCTTATTTTGTCGGCTTTTTTCTTTTCATGTTTTTAAGGAGTGAAGATTTTCTCAGGTACCTTTATTAGTAGTTCTAAAATACACCAAACTGGAAACCTTGGGACAAGGCTCTTTCTTGATTTGTTCAGTCATTGCTAAATGCCGACTCTGTGCCTGGAGACCCCAGTGCACAAGGCAGGCCAAGGCCACACCTTCACAGACAGAAGCTCAGGTTCTGTAACTTAGTTGTGGGAACTCAGGCAAGTAACTTAACCTCTCCAAACTTCATTGTCCTCATCTGTAAAATAGTAGTAGCTCCCTTATGAGATTATTGAACACAGTGTGATATGTTCTTGTAACATGCTTAGTGGCAGTGACATGCCATGGGCATGGGGAGGTGGGGGAGAGAAAAGGAAGAGTGGTCTGTACTAGATGTAGGCAATAAGAGGGACCCTGGTCTGTAGAGAATTTAAAATAATAAAAAAATGACTAAAAGTTATTCTGCTTTTCGTCATCACTATTCCTTGTCAGTTTTAAACAATGGCAGTGAAACAAACACTCTTTGCTCCCAGGTGACTGCGTGATAGACGGTGTGGCATCATGCACATCCTCCGTGGCTCTCCACCCTACTCCAGGGATTAGCTCTTCTCATGTAGAATAACCCACGATCACTTTAACCTTAAGTAATGCTTAGGACGTCAGTGGTATTCTTTAGCTGAGGTCTCAGTCTGATATAGCAACAATTCTAACATTATGAAATAAAGAGGAAGGCACTTTTTTCTTTGATAATAAAATGATAAACCAAAAGCAATATGACACCTGGGAAAAATGCTGAGGTCTCTTGAAAGGTATTTAGTCAAATGTGAGAAATAAAGAACACATTTGCTGAACCCAGAAGACATTAGACACTGGATCCACTACTAAATAGCCCCCCTTGGAAAAAATCTTTCTCTTAACCACTTCTTAGGGCTTAAAGATTTCAAAGTCTTTTTAGAGAGTGCCAAAACGTCTTTTTACAGGGGTTTTGCTACTTCTCTCAAGACGCAGAAAACACTGCTAAGCATTGTGTCATTAAGAACTAGTGTGAAGGTTAACTTCATGTGTCAACCCTCTTGGACATGGTGCACAGATATTTAGATTAAATGTTATTCTGGATGTTTCTGTGAAAGTGATTTTGGACAAGATTAACATTTAAATTGATGGACTTTGAGGAAAGCAGATTGCCCTTCATAATGTGGGTGGTCCTCATCCCAACAATTTGAGGCTTAAATAGAGAACAAAAAATCTGACCTCTCCCAAGCAGAAAGGAATTCTATAGCAGATGGCATTTTCATTTGAACTGCAACATTGGCTCTTTCCTCAGTTTCCAGTCTGATGGCTGTAGAATTTGAATTGCAGATTCTGGACATGCTAGCCTCCATAACTGAATGCACCAATTCCTTAAAATAAAGCTCTCTTTCTTTTTCTATCTACACATTCTCTTGGCTCTGCTTCTCTGTGGAACCCTGACTAATATACCTAGTATAGTTATTATCATTGCTGTTGTTACTGTAACTATCGTTATTATTGACTACCCTTGTAGCTCCCATCATTTTGTCATGTGAAGACCCTGTATTGAGTTTCTCAGAACTTCCCAAACGTGTTCCTGGCCACAATGATTTGCCAAAAATAGATTATAACCTGGATGTGCAGCTCTTGGGGCTGCCAGAGTCCTCAGGTCAGTCACCTCTGACCATGAGCAACATCTTTATGTAGCCCTACAGCAAATCTTAACCCTTCTTATGTATGTAATGATGTGGACAAAGTTAGAAGAGACTGATTCTTGTGCATTATCTCCACCCCTGCCAACGGGGAACAGATAAGGAAACTGAGGCTCAGAGAAGATTAAGGACTTGCCTAGGATCACACAGCAAGTGAGTAGTGGGACCAGGATTTTATTAGGATCATTATCTCTGGAGGGTGTGTTTCAGAGTGTCATTAAGTTTCTGAAAGGCAGGGCTGAGATTTACCCAGAGCTTTATTGATCCAGTGTCCTTTTCTCTTAATTTTTGTATCCTAATGTATTTTGTTGATTTATCTTATGTTCTCCATTAAATTATAACTATAGGGTCCTTTCTGCAGGGACAGTGACACCTTTGTGTTTCTGAATAGTCCCTGGCTCAGCTATGCATGTGCTTTCAACCTAATCTTCCTACATCCATGCAGCTTTGCAGGATTAACTCAGTTGCCTGCTCCCTGGATCAACAGTCCCCAGTTCCTGGGCCATGGACTGGTACTGGTCCACGGTCTGTTAGGAACTGGGCTGCACAGCAGGAGGTAAGCAGTCAGCAAGCCAGCGAAGCTTCATTTGTATTTACAGCCACTCCCCATTGCTCACATTACCACCTGAGCTCCGCCTCCTGTCAGATCAGTGGCAGCATTAGATTCTCATAGGAGCGCACACCCTATGGTGAACAACACATGTGGGTGTAGGTTGCATGCTTCTTATGGGAATCTAATGCCTGATGATTTATCACTGTCTCTCATCACCCCCAGTCGCCCCCAGATGGGACTGTTTAGTTGAAGGGCAACAAGCCCAGGGCTCCCACTGACTCTACATTATGGTGAGTTGTATAATTATTTCATTATGTATTAAAATGTAATAATAGAAATAAACTGCATAATGAATGTAATGCACTGGAATCATTCCCAAACCATCCCCCTCCACCCTCGTGTGTGGAAAATTGTCTCCAAAGAAACTGGTCCCTGATGCCAGAAAGGTTGGGAACTGCTACCCTAGATGATATTGTGTTGGTTCCACTAGTTGGAATTCACTAACTCTGGTGGAAAGCCATTGAAGGTGTTTCGTCGTTGTTTCTTTTATAGGTCGTTCTCATTTCTGGTTGGAGAATGTCTTATAGAAAAGCAAGAATGAAAATAGACCAGTTAGGTTATTCTGAGTGTCCAATGAGAAATGACAGGGACTTGAAGCATGGTGGCAGGGAGAAAGGTGAATGGCTTTTAAATCTCTTTTGGCTGTGGTGTGACAGATTGGCTATGAGGGATGAATGAAAGAAAGGCATTTCAGATAATTTTTGTGAAGACTTGGCACATAGAAAGGATTCAATAACATTAGGTACTGATGTTATTAATATGCTCTTTGAAGTCAAAGGCTAGTGAATCTTACACTTCTTCAGGTTTAACACAAATCTGGTATACAGTAGGAGCCCAATAAACATTTGCTTGCTGAATATCTCTGGTGTGTTACTGTGTTAACAAGTGGTCATTGTCATGTTAATTATTGCATGTTAATAATAAACTCCTGGTGATAGAGTTAGACATCACCTTGTATTTGGGACTCTTGCTTAGATTATATATAAGTAAAAGTATTATTCCTAGTTACAGAAGCCCTGCTGAGAAGGAACGTCTTACAGGAGGGTTAAGTGTGAATTAAGGATACGGAGCATGATATTGACACACATAGAGAACACAGCGTTATTTGTATATTACTGTAGAACTTAACAGTTCTGTGTTTTCTCATTCCCATGTCTCTATAATCACAATTTTGAAAGGGGTTCATTGCTCATTATAATATTATTCATTTATCTATTGAGATAATCATTCATTAAATATTTTTTCAAACTCTCAAAATGATGCAATTTACTGAAGAAAAAGTTACTGCTTTTACAGAGCTTCAGGCAAGTCAATAAAGATAACTGAGTGAGATCAACGCAGTGATGGATGGAAGGTTAAGGACAGTGCAAGCCCAATTTAAGGATGTCTGGTCTCAGTCAGGGAAGGCTTCCTGGAAGAGGTGATGTGTGAGCTGAGCTTTGGGGAACAAGTAGATTTTAGCTAGATGGGTAAGAGTGAGAACGGTTTTAAGTAGAATAAATTGTATGAGTGAAGCAATGATGATATGACAAAGATGATGTATTCATGGAGCTTCAAATAGTTGGATGTGGAGTTAGGCGAGGACCAGATTATAAAGAGGCTTGTGTACTAATCTGGGGAATATTAACTTCATCTTGAAAGCTACTGGGGGCTACTGAAGGATCTCTTCTTATTTAAAGTACAATTTACATACAGCATAGTGTGCATATCACAGGTGTACAGCTCTATGAATTTTCATAAAGTAAAACCACTCTCATAAACAGAATCGACCTAGAAGCAGACCATAAGAGAACCCTAGAAGCCCCTTGTGTCCCCATACAGTCACCACTCTTACAAGAAGGAGGGAATACAT
Source organism: Colobus angolensis palliatus (assembly GCF_000951035.1). Taxonomy (NCBI): domain Eukaryota; kingdom Metazoa; phylum Chordata; class Mammalia; order Primates; family Cercopithecidae; genus Colobus; species Colobus angolensis. The sequence continues at coordinate 14,323,134 of NW_012114821.1, read as the reverse complement.
TATTTCAATAATAAAGCAAAAGCCCAAGAGAGAATAGCAATCATTTTGATGAAACCATTACCAACCATACTCTTATTGAGCACTTACTATGTGTCAAGCCCTGTACATGAATCAGCATCTCCTTATGTCCTCACAACAACTGATGACGTAGCTGTGAGATTTCAGTGTATATAGGTCAATACAGAAAAATATATGCCCACAGTCTGCTGTCATGTCTCATCATGTGTGTTTTGCTAAACCTTAATGTTCCAGTTGTCAATAGGGCTGGGATCAATTTGCAACACATACAGACAATGAAACAGATCAAACTTAGACTTTGATTCATTTGCTTTGTAAGGACAAAACAATCTGCAAGGTGATAATAATAAAGCCAGAAATAGGACAACATTTAAAAAATTTTAAAAGACCCAAAATACCTATTTTGGAATAGCTTCCTGAGTCTGAAAAATGATATTTCTTAAATGATCGATGTAACCAAAGTAGAGTACTTTGATATTCTCTTAGGGCCAGTTTATATTTACAAACCTGTTTTGCAGTTAGAGAGTGAAAATGTTTTGTTCATTTAAAATGAATATTCTTTTCTGGCGGTCACTTAGGAAATGACATGAACGAAGCCCAACACATTTGCCACCCTGGTCTTATGCTACCTGTGAGAAGAAAACAATTTTATTCTGGAGTATGACAGACTAGGTTTCAGTACATTTTCTAGCTGAGTGACCTTCCTTCAGCATCAGTTTTTTTCCTCCAAACCATCTGGGATAAGGAGATAAGCATCAGTTTTTTAAAAAATCTGTAAAATGGGAACAATAATTAGCCTCTCGTGGAGTGGCTCATGTGAAAATGACAACTACAGTCACTAACATAAGTGGGAGCTAAATCCTTCTCCACATTGATTTTCTTTTACACTTTAAACCCTTAACATGAAGCAGAAAAAAAACGTTAATACTAGTGCATTTACTTCCATCCCATACCTCTACTGATGAGTCACAACTATCTACACTATCTACCATAAAATTCTCCCTTTTCCTGTAAGCCTGTAGGTACATGTGTTTTCTGTCCAGTATCCTACAGAATTTTGGGAAGGGAATCATGGACAACCCAAACTAACTATATGTGGTAGATTGCTTGCACGTATGTGCATAATAATTCCTGTGGGGTAATGCCTTCCATGTTGCTTCTTGGCTTAGTCATGTTACTTGCCTTGGCCAATGGGACAACAGCAAAGGCAGCATAAACAGAGGCTTTGAAATTGTTTGTACGTTAGGGCTCATGTTCTCTTTTGCGTTGCTTGCAACCATGAGACAACTACATGAATGCACCTGCACTAGCTCGCTGGAGGATGAGAGGGCACATGATGAAGAATTAGATGTCCTGCTCCACAGTCTTCCAAAATACTAGATATGTGAGTAAGGCTGTCCTATATCATCCAGCAGCCAGTCAGCAGAGCTGATCAGACCAGAACTCTCCAGTCAACCAACAGATTTGTGAGCTAAGTAAATGGTGATTGCTTTAAGCCACTACATTCTGGTGTTATTTTTTTACAGAGCAAAAGATAATTGATACAATTAATTAACAGATATGGAAAGACAGGATGGTAAATTAGGCTACATGACTACAAAGGAGGGCTAACGTCTTCTGAGTGCTCCTGTTGTGTGTGACAGTTGTCACCTAGCTTGCCTCATTTGATCCTCACAGCTACTCAATGGAGCAAAAAACCGTATTTTATAGCTAAGAAAATAAATCCAGAGAGATATGATATATCATTCAAAGACATATCACAAAGCAGGCATTATTATCTTGTTTTATAGTTCCGAGTATATTGACTCAGAAATGAAGAAACGTGCTCAAGAGACCCAACAATGCAAATGACAGAACCACATTTGAAAACTTGGTAAGTCCGACACACAAGCCAGTGCTCTTTTGAATACTCTTGATAATACGTGTATACAAAGTGCTTCTGAAGCTGTCTATCTGTAGAGTAAACTAGCGCTCTGTCCATCAAAGCACCCTTCGTTTGTGTGGCCCATTATCCCTTGGTGGGTTTTTCACCTCCCTAACTTCTGAGTTTTTATTATCAAGAATGGTAGCTTTTGCTGGCTCCTGTCTTGGATGAGAGACAGATGCCCTGTGCCCAGGATGCTTTCTCTTGGGGGCCTGAATCCTGAAGAATCAAAATTACTTACAAGCTAATGGCTCTAGCTAGAGACACTAGAGGCTGATGAGATCCAGCTGGAATGGGGCATAAGGGACTGTGGTGGGCATGGCAGCCAAGACCTACACATCTCTTCCAACCACAGCCAGTGCAGTGTTTTTTAAATTGGAGCTCATGACACATTTGTGGGCTTGAAATCAAATTTAGTGGATTATACACAGCAGGCAAAAATGAAATAGAATAAAACAGAAAATATCAGACTCTAATAACTATGAAGGTAAGTTTTTTTTGTGAATATTTCATTTATTTTATATATGCCTGTATGCCTTTGTGTACTAAATCATCAAGTAAAATGAACTTCTTACTGGGAGTTGCAGTTGAAAAAATAAAAAGGCCATGAGTATTCCTTCCTGAATAGATGAGGCTGGAAAGCTAATGATTTAATTTTCCAAAATCCTTGCGGTTCCAGATAGTGCTTGAGTTTTGCCAGTTAGATGCACTCCTGCAAGATTTAAAATGTGAAGGTTAAATGGAGAGCATTTTTAGCTACTTCTGCTTTTCATTCCTGGCAACCACAGTTAGAGATATTGGATTTTTAAATAGCAGCCCTCCAGTGTCTAGTCACGAGTTTTGTGGCTGTTCAGAACGTGGCCATCGTCCACATATTGCCAGGGTGGATCTAGAAGGCAACATACCTCTGGAGCTAATAGCTGTGGCAATGGTGGTTTTCTGATCTATCCCCTTTACAACAAATGGGAAGCGGCTTCACCAGGTCTAGAAAACAAGCTTTGATCTATCAAGAGAGAATTTTACCCACCTCCGAGGCCCATGGACAAGAACAGTGCTGTCCTCTTGTTTAATGTTGGGAGAGGTGAGAGGAGAAGGAAGGCATTTTATAATTTTATCAACACTCTCAAAAATCCTTTCTAAAGTTCATCAGGCCCTTAGAAATTACATACACCCTGTAAGTTCTTCTGACTATAAATTTGCAAATATTGTACCACATATCTCTCTACCATCCCATTCCATACCCGAAGAACATGCGTGCTTGACTCTGTTTGAGTATTCAATGCAATTCCCTTCAATAAACGGTAATCGTGCTGACATGTGACAGACTCTGAGTGTGCTGCTGGGAGCTAAATATGTCACCAGCCCTGAAGAACACACAGTCTGTGGGGAATGCAGGAGCAGGAACCTCCCAACCACAAAACAAGGTCCATCGTAGAAGCAAGGACCTTGAACTCTGGTGACACTAGGAGTGACACAGGGGATGGGGAAAGGGTACCAGTTGGTGTCAGTCCCTAAATTAGTTAAGCCACAAGCATTTATTTCAAATAAGTGTCACAGCGATTCAGTGAGGCAGACTGGATTATTCCAATGTAACAGATAAGAAGGCTGAAGCACATGAAGTTACATTCTTTGCTCAAGTTTATATACCTAATGAGGTGCAAAGCTGGTATTCCAAACCAGGCCAGTCTAACTCTGTTGTCTATGTAGCCATTAAGTTGCCTATAAATACAGTTAAGATTCTCTCAGAAATTCTGCTGAAAGAATTCTAACACTGAAAGATCCGAAGTCACAGATAGATTGGGGTGTTAGCTATTGGACACTTCCCTGTGACACTCCCCGCAATTCTGAAAGTTTCTTTTATACTATAGTAACTTCAAAATCCCTTAAAATACATGCTATAATTGGTGATGGGGACAGGATATTTTATAAAAGTTACTAAAATATTGCTTCAGTGTGCTAAAAAAAAAAAACAAAAAAAACACTACATATCTTTTGGATAACTGCAAATGCTGGTGTGGAAAAGACCTTTACATTGTAAGTTTTTTTTTTTTCCCCCAAGAACATTCTGTCTCCTCCCAGGGGGTAGGGGTAGTGGTTGATACAGGTTTTGTGGGTCCTGAGACTTAAATAACTTGGGGGTGGGGTAAGAGAATCCTCTTTAAGAAAAACTGTGAAAATCATAACTGCAAACTTGCTAGGGTCCTTCTGAAGGCCTTAGAAGGCGCTTGTGAGTGAAGGCCTTTGAAGCTTAACCATCATTGGCTTCACGATAAGGGCACTTCTGATAAAGCAAACTATATTTCATTATTGTAAGTGTTGGAAGATGCTAGCACCTTGGAGAACTACCTAACCCATGGCTGCATGTGGACAGATAAAGCAAATTATTGCCTCTTTCAAGTATTAATATGCAACAGTTTCCATAGATACCTGATTATCCCTATGCCATAATACATGCTTCAGAGGTTATTTGAACACCATCTTCTACACAGTGAATTCTTAGTTTCTAATTCAATTTTTATAATTCTGAAGTCTTTTTTTGTTCATTGATATATATTTTATGCACTCATCTACTGAAATTTAAACAATATTGAATATATATTTTATCTTGATGTGGAACTGGGCTTTTCACATTTATTCAAGAAGATCATATTTTAATATCAATTGGAGGAGCTAATTTGGAAGTTGAAAGATAATTAAAATTCAAATAAGAAGCCCTTTGCTTGCAGCATTCTCAGGAGATTATACACCCTCCTCAAATGCGATATTTAAAAAATTTCTAAAATAATTTACATTTGTAGTGTGTTTACAGTTAAAAATTACCTTTACATGGAGCTCATTTTATATCAAAACAACCTTGGTAGAAATTATTAAAATGGTTTTACAAGTGAGGAGACTGAAGCTCAGAGATTACCTTGCTCAAGGCCAACCTGTCCTATCACGCAGGACACCAACCCCGTATTCTGCTTCTGCTGCATCTCAGCTATCAAGAAAGCATGACCATCCAGGCCAGCACTCCAAAACAGAAACTGAACAGAGGCTGGAAGGCTCCACCCTTTTACTACTATAGCTCCTCACATTGCCTGGAGAAACTGCCTGGGTCGGGTGTGAGCACATGGTGTTTGTAACCTCCTCCTCGGAACCTTTAATAAGTGGAATTATCACTTTTCACGCCAGTGTTTGACTGTGAGCTTGTGTCAGTTTTCTGCTCATGAGAAGAACATGATCAATCCAAACTTTCTTATTTATACTTGAAGAACAGAAAATATCAGAATCAACAGAGTTCACTCGGACAATATTTGTAATACTCATTCATTCGGTGGGCCTCTTGGTTTTTCAATCATCCATAAGGTGTAATCCAACCTTCTTTGCTTTTTTCCTCTTTTCACGCTCCAAACATCCCTACTGGTTTCTCCCTTTACTTATTTAAAATCAATTCAGTCTCTGGTAGTCTGAGGATTTTGCTTTCTGTAGAATATATGTATTTCACAATTAAAGAAATGCCTAAAGGAGAGAAGCAATAAATATGGACTACATCACTACCAGTGAGAGCTCTTATTGGGCACCTACTATGTTTCAAGCTTTGCACGTGAATTATGTGATTTAATCCTCATAACAATTAATGAGATAGGAGTATTTATTACCACTATTCCACTGATAGGCACAGAGAGGTTAGGAACTTGTCCTAGGATACAGAGCAAGTAAGTGGCAGCACCCAGATGTGCACACAGGCATCTGAATTCATTAGTGAATTCTCCTTTTCAGAATTTGTGCTGCAGAATCTGATTTAGAGTTCATCCTTTTCTCTGGTGCAGTGGTTCACATGGGGCTGACTCTCGAGTCATAATCTTTTCCATGACTCCATCTAATCTATTGGGAAGTATCTTCCACTACTCATTCACACATCTGACAAACTGTTCCTCAGCAAACATGTAGTAAGGAATGAGTTAGTGGCAGGCCCTGTGCTCTGCACTGGGGAGAGCAGTGGAGAAGCTTCACTCTGCCTTCACCATGCTTGCAGTGTGCTTGGCCGAGAAACTGAAAATGACTATAATGAAATATTAATGACTGTTTACATAGAAGTCAGCACGAGGCATCACGTGTCTCTTGCATATTCCAAAGAGATTCTGGAATAATAGGCGTGAAAACTAAAATGCTTTGAGCTGTTGGGGAATCAGGGGTTTTAAAGATGAAATATTTACATCCCTGCAATAAATATACGAAAGACATGGCTCCCACAAATCTAAATTGCAAATTCAGTTGGACAGTGAGAATGAAGAAAGAAGAGTTAATGGAGTATAGAGTTCAACAAGAACATTCACTGTTGGATATGAAAATTCATGCAAAACTAGCCTCCAATTTACTAAAGAGGGAAGAAAAATGATTCTTCAGTATCTGTCAGTAATAATGTGAGTAGGCTAACTGGGAGATATCCCCCACTAGGTGCAGACTGACACCTCACACCTCACATGGCAGGGTACACCCCTGAGACGAAGCTTCCAGAGCAAGAATCAGACAGCAGCACTCGCTGTTCAGCAATATTCTATCTTCTGCAGCCTCCACTACTGATACCCAGGCAAACAGGGTCTGGAGTGGACCTCAAGCAAACTCCAACAGACCTACAGCTGAGGATCCTGACTGTTAGAAGGATAACTAACAAACAGAAAGGACACCCACACCAAAACCCCATCAGTACATCACCATCATCAAAGACACAAAGATGGGGAAAAAGCAGTGCAGAGAAGCTGGAAATTAAAAAAATCAGAGTGCATCTCCCCTTCCAAAGGAATGCAGCTCATTGCCAGCAATGGAAAAAAGCTGGATGGAGAATGACTTTGACGAGTTGAGAGAAGAAGTCTTCAGTTGATCAAACTTCTCAGAGCTAAAGGAGGAATTACGTAACCAGCGCAAAGAAACTAAAAACCTTGAAAAAAGAATGGATGAATGGATAACTAGAATAATCAATGCAGAGAAGACCTTAAAAGAACTGATAGAGATGAAAACCATAACATGAGAACTACGTGACAAATCCACAAGCTTCAGTAACCGACTCGATCAACTGAAAGAAAGAGTATCAGCGATTGAAGATCAAATGAATGAAATTAAGTGAGAAGAGACGTGTAGAGAAAAAAGTAAAAAGAAGTGAACAAAGCCTCCAAGAAATATGGGATTATGTGAACAGACCAAATTTACGACTGATTGGTGTGCCTGAAAGTGATGGGGAAAATGGAACCAAGTTGGAAAACACTCTTCAGGATATCATCCAGGAGAACTTCCCCAACCTAGTAAGGCATGCCAACGTTCAAATTCAGGAAATACAGAGAATGCCACAAAGATATTCCTTGAGAAGAGCAACTCCAAGACACATAATTGTCAGATTCACCAAAGTT
>NW_012114821.1:14314191-14314572 GCF_000951035.1 Colobus angolensis palliatus | reverse complement strand
TTGGAAGTAAAGCACTCCTCAGCAAATGTAAAAGAACAGAAATTATAACAAACTGTCTCTCAGACTACAGTGCAATTAAACTAGAACTCAGGACTAAAAAACTCAATCAAAACCACTCAACTACATGGAAACTGAACAGCCTGCTCCTGAATGACTACGGGGTACATAATGAAATGAAGGCAGAAATAAAGATGTTCTTTGAAACCAATGAGAACAAAGATACAACATACCAGAATCTCAGGGACACATTTAAAGCAATGTGTAGAGGGAAATTTATAGCACTAAATGCCCACAAGAAAAAGCAGGAAAGACCTAAAATTGACACCCTAACATCACAATTAAAAGAACTAGAGAAGCAAGAGCAAACACATTCAAAAGCTA